>NC_054083.1:6205767-6270767 GCF_017562075.2 Anopheles merus
AAATTCTACCGAGGCCATTTGGAGCAATGGGACCGGGTTTTCTTAGCAAATGTGTAACTATGGATTATCAGGCTCGTGGTTAAGAATTGTTGACGATGGTTTCGAATTTTTGGAGAACGACATACCAGCAGCATCGCACCGATCGCACTTTAACGAACGCTTATATTCCGCGTACGCTGTGAAGAATGTCAATAGAATTCTCAAGTGGCGGGAATATTCCCATCCAATAACCACCTCCCTGCACTGTGGTGTACAGAAACAATGCACAGCGCTTTGAACAGTTTTGTTGGTGGAATGTGGAATAGCTGAGATTTGTTGTAATCATTGAATGGGCGATAGTAACGGGGGTGCGTGGGAGAGCGGCGTTCGGGTTGTATATGCGTGAGAAATAGTCGTTTTTGTGTACGGGAAGTCACCGCAGTCTACGGTTTAGGGCCGGAGGGATGGGTATGTCATGGCGTTAATGTCAGTGAACGAGAGAGAACCGGCTTATCATTTGGTAAAATCTTATTCGCATTGCGTGGCCGTATGTTGCCCGAATTGCCCTCCGCCTGTCCCTTCGTCCTTCTTGCTCTCTCTCTCTCTCTCTCTCTCTCTCTCTCTCTCTCTCTCTCTCTCTCTCTCTTTGTAATGCTCCCGGGCAGTGCAGTGTCTTATCGTTTTCCGGTAAGCGACCACCACTTCCGAATCGTCTTTAATTCACTCTACCCGCGCTGTGAGGATTACCCTGTACTCCCACCCCGTTCGATGATGAAGGAGCTGTTTCCCAGTAGGACACTTTTTGCCAAACAAAAGTCAAACTGCGTCTGCTCCTTTGCACTCCCTACGCTTCAGTGCCGGAAGCGACAAGGTGCCGGTTGTACTGGATCGAATGTGAAAAAGATATCTTTCATACCGTCACACAAATCGAGCCTTCTGGCAAGGGACGGAACCTAATGTCATGTGCCATAGTCGAGCAGGCTGAAACAGATGGGAACAAGCATGGGCTATGTGCTCGGAAGCCGGCCTCTAAGCTGATTATAGTGATTCGTTCCAAACCTCAGAAAAGGACCCACACACACACACACCCTCCCTGCTCTTGTGTGGGCGGGAGTAGAAGGGCGAGATCGTAAGATTGCTTTCGATTTGTTATATCACATGCGAAAGCCCATCGATTGGTATTCGATAGTTGGCGCAAAGTGTGTGTAACAAATATGAACGATAAATATTACACAAGTCACATTACTAAAACACACAGTATAAGAGCGATATACGTGTGCGTGTGCGTGTGTGGGAGGGGATAGGGGGTGGAAGAATGCTTCACGCAATTGTGATCAAGCGATATCAAAGTTGACTGCTGTTTGATTACGGGTTGTTCAATGAATGGTAGAACTTTGTGTTTGCACGTTAAGCCGTGATTTTGGGCTGTTCGTTTCCCTTGCGTAGAAAAATACAAAAAGTCACATGAGTAGATGTTGTTTTATCTGTCATCGTGTAAAAATAAACCATGTTCAATGTTGATGTACAGGTGAGTTGGGCTGAAATGTCCTTTGCAGTGATTGTGTCATTTGAGAGTATATAGGAAGGAGAGTATGGTGATAATGACACGCATGATAATGCAAACTTATCTGACACTCAATATCATTAACAAGTAAGTGTAAGTAAGAAAGGAAATAACAAAAAAAGGTAAAAAACGTGACTCTTGACACATTTATGTAACATATTGTATATAACTTAAAACATGGATCTAGCATTAGCGACTGCGTGGAAAAGTTTTTTTAAATTAAGGTTGGGTTTAAACTAATTTTTGTAGCACAAGTAAATTCCACTAAGGTAAGAGCATTAAAAGACAAAGGCGTAAAATGAGGAGAAAAGATCTGGTAGATGGAACCAAAGCTTATGATGTGCCAACTTTAGTAACAGAGCTCGTACTCACGTGTACAGTAGCACAAACTTGACGATGTAGAAAGTTTTCTCCGTTTCGTTGTCCCACGTTGCAACACATTGGGTGAAAAGTTTGATGTCAAATCGTAGCTTCTTGCGTCTCGTTGTCAGGACCAGGAATTCGGGGAGATCTGCGCAGGAATCATCATGAGCAATGCAGCCAGCAACCAGGGATGGTGAAAGAGTAGAGAGTATTTTTAATAAAAATTGCTTAGAATGTGCTTTAATATGACAAAATAAAAAATAATCCTTAATGCATAAGCATCGCCAACGTCCTTGTAAAGAGCTGCATTGAAATCGAAGCTCAACATTTCGTTCTCGTTTTCAAGTATTTTACAGTATGTTGGTAAAATCGTACATTTGAAATTAAATAACGATTTATTCAAACTCATGTAAGAGGGCCACCAAAAAAGGAATATAATTACATACAAAGAAAGTCAGGAATTGATTCCTAAAATAAATTGTTTCCATTTTGTCAAATTGTCAAATATCTGTCTATACGATGGTCCCCGAGATACGCTTATATCCTCTTATATGCGGATTCGGGGATACGGAGTTTTCATACTTTGACCATTCCTTAGGCAAATTGTTCTGATTTGACACATCAATAATCAAATGTAAAACAATATCTCTTTTGATCGAATGTTACAAATCTTGTAAAATGGTTCAAAATTGAAATATTCATTCAAATAATTAATTTAGTGGTCAAAACCACCCATTAAATGCAAAACATTTTGGCTGGTAACCGTATGATTTGACTTTTGCGGAATTTTGAGTTACGCGATTTCTTCTTGGTCGACTCGGGGACAACCTGAACATAGTTTATAACGGAAGTTAGAGGTGGTCCCTTGGTACAGTTGTCAACACGCATGACTTAATAATATGCCCGTTGTGGGTATAATCCGAGAATGGTCCGTCACTCCGTAGCAAGGACTGACTGTGTACAGGCCGGCATGGCCACGTAGGACGTTAGGCCAAATAGAAGAAGAGCCGAAGTTAAAGAGTCAACAACTTGTACACCGTGAAAGTATAATATTATTTTACTGCAAAAATTGTTAAAACGACATAAATATTCAAATTTGAACTTTATAAATTTGTGTAGTGACCTTGGTACATAGCATGTAACGGCGGAAAATTAAAATAATAATACTGAATTTCAGCCAACTGACACTTATAAACTGACAAAATCCAAATCGTCGTAACTGTGAATCGTCGTAACTCGCATGAGTCGTATGTCGAGGGTCTCCTGTATTTCCTTTTTCCCTTATCTAGAGGATTCTTTTCCTATACATTACTTTCACAGTTATCTGGAATTTTACAAACATTAGACCACTTTCCTGTATACTATTTAGGTTATTACGAACAAAATGTCTTAGTTAACATAAATCAATTGATTAAATTTGTCGCATCAACCATTCCGGCAACCGACAACCATTATTTGTAGGTCTTCAACGGTATTTCAGCGTGATAACAGAGTTATAAAATCGAATGATCTAGGGTAAAATCATCACGGCGGCTGTATATTTGCGGTTGAGGTTAGTACAAGAGACTACATACTACAGCCTGCAAGGAGTGGTACTTAAAATCGAGCTTTGCTCAAACTCGCTACCCACCATTGTGCAGCAGATGGTGTATTAGATTAAAGGCATCATCATATTAGATGAGGGAACGCGTAGGAGCAATGGGAGGTTTCGTTAAAATTGGAATGTTAATTTTGCTTCCTTTTGTAGCTGCTTCATGCACATTTCAGCAGTTGCTTCGTGTGGTTCAAGAACCGCACGATGTTTAAATGGTTGACGTAACTGCAAAATATTTCATTTCGAGCCATTTGCAAGGGCTGAGTTTTTTTTCTTATTGTATCAAACGTTTTTGTTTGACCCTCCATAGAAACCTCGGTTGAGTTTTCGTAACGTCGAGTGCTATTTTGGTGGCACCCTTTAATGAAGAGCAGGCTATTTCATAACTGTTTCTATACTTCTGTGAAATCGAGCTATCGTTGGTAGAAAAATTGATTTTTTACACAAAAAAAAACTTATAAATGTGTCTTTTTTGTGTGAAACCAACAAATAGTCGACTTATTAATTTTACTGCTAAACTGTCAAAAAGCAAGAGGAACACAAAAAATCGACGTGTAAACGAGATGATAATTAATCATAAATATTTTGATATGTCAATTGATATACACCGCAGGAAATCTGATGATACGATATGATGAACTGTGATGGGCAACACTGTTGACGAGTAACGGACGAGTTAGGATGAGTTTTAGTGGGCCTGACAACTTACCCGACAGGAAGCCAATGAGCCAAATGAGGGCAATTGAGCGCCAGGCACGTTCGGGTCTAGGCTTGTAGCGAAGGGGAAAACATATCGCATACCATCGATCGATCGAAATAAACGTTAGCGTTAGTACCGAAACTGTCACCGAAACGGTCTGTAAAAAAAGGTAGAGAAACGGGAAAAGTGACGAAGGTTAGATACGGACGGTTCATGTGATGTGTAGGGTCAACTTTGAGGAAATCCTCAATAGTAACAAATTACGACCTAGTGAGGAGAGTTTGTGTTTCGCTTAGTGGTTTAGTGGTTTCCTAAGAACATTGAAGTGCCATTTAGTGCTATTTTAAGTAGAATAAATGAATGGAATCAAGCAATCTTTATGTTCAACACTTAACCAATCGAATTATTCAATACCAATACATGATTTACTAAATATTAACAAAGCTCACTGTGCCAATCGTTCTTTAGTAAAGTAATTCAAATCCGATATGTTCTGTATCAATGTATTCTGAACATTGATTATTTTCCACACAATGAAATATTTGTATATAGAGCAGGAGCAGGACAGCAGGATTCAGGTCATAACTAAAGAGATAATACTGTCTTAACGATTCTAAGCATGAAATTCCCCAGAAAAAGCAAACCAGTTGTACTATTTGTTGTTGAACCCGGCAACGGTGAGGTCCGTAATTCGAGTGGATCAATTTCTAGTCTGGATTTTTATTGCTAATTTATACAAATTGACCTATAAATATTCACACAAGATGTCACCAACTGGAATTCTTGAACATCGCATGGAGTCAGTCTGCCTTTAAAGGCTGTTCGATCGTTGTAGTACAATTTTCAATTGATAGAACCGTTAAGTTTGAATGAGAAGTCTACAAAAAGACTTCGATGTGGTGTTATTTGTGCTTAATGGAACAGATGATGAGTTATTCAAGAAATTCAAGTAATAGAATAAATTAAAAAAAACGTTCCTCATGCAAAGTTCAGGAGCAGCTCGAGGAAACGTGCGCTGTAGTAGGAAATGTGCTGAGCAGGTATCAAATAATCACTTAAACATGTTTAGACTATTACATTGTCTAATAGGAAGGTTAAGGTCCACTTAATCACCATAGCTGTTCTTAGAGTCACGTTTAGTTTGCATGCGAAAATAGCTCAACTATCTTTGCTAGGTAAACACTTCAACGCATTATCATTTTACTGTGCTTCTGTGTGCAACGTCTAATCCGAGTTTGTCTTTCATCATTGATCCGCTCACTCAAAATCACTTTTGGCATGGAGTGTTGTTTGGAGGCTGCTCACTTGATTTAATCTTGCTCGTTAATGGAAATTATTGCTTCAATGCAAAGGTAAACACGGCGAGTTTCGAAAGTAAACAAAGTCTTAAATTGAGTTCGTTTGACAGGTGCGTTGAGGTGCCAAAGGGGCCGCTAAGAGGTCGTTGAAATTGATTTCTTCTGTTTTCCCCGGCATGTATGAGCATACATGGAGTTTAAAAGGTGAGGCAAAGATGAAGATGATTTTGTTGATGGTTTATGATGATTTGAATAAAATTAATCTTTCAATCGATTGTAAAGCTAGATCGCACGTTTGCGTTGCACGTTAGCTTTACATATCTCAACGGTAATTCGGAATGAAATTCTAAATTATTGTTCTATCCGACAGGAAATCGTTTCATCTTTTCTATCTACCTAGAATTTCTCCAAGTGACCATGAGTAGTACGACGTGCTTTGTAGAATAATCGCCATATAGCGGATATTTTTCATGGTCAAGCTAACCGAACAGTGTAGAAGTTCATCCTGCAACGACCAGGATGTAATTACAAATGTACATAAATTACAGCTAATGGTATGTGGCAAATGTCAGCGTTGAAGATTTATACAAGTTACTTCAACACGAGCAGATACAGAAGATGCCATTAAGACTCGTTTGGCTGTTCTATCAGCGACCAACGGTGCCGTAGGTGTCAGAATAAGCTTCTTAATTTTTGCACCGCTACACGGTAAGGTAGTTTTCTGAAAGTACGTTAAATCACAATGCATCATTGGTTAAAGATAAATTTTATGTAATTACCACCGCCAAAGATAAATGCAGCTAGCTAATTGACTAAAATATGCGACAAGAATGTTGTTATTTGAGACATACATAACACTTTTTCGTCGTAAACCTCGCCCTAACAAAAATTGCCGAAAAGAATAACTGAATGAAACAGGGAATGAATCAATAATACTAAAATGAAAATTTTCAATTGAGCAAATAAAGCTCACGAACGCTATCTGTTTCAATTACCACTTCTGGTCGTAAAAGTTTGACGAATATTCTGCGGTGCTTCTGCCACTACTGGTACAGGTGTGTGGTTAATGAAAAAAGTCCTTGCAAGCAGCAACTGCGAATGAGACGAAACTGGAACGAATATTGCTTTGGTATGATTGAAATGTCCGTGAAACTTTTCGACTGATTTCAGAGAGCAGTTTCAAGAGAATTGGCAAATGACGTCAAGATTTAATGTAACTGCTTTGACGCATACATGTATTAAGAGCTTCAAATCCTCACTGTACTGACTAAATGAATAACAAATGAATAAATGAATCGTACCCTGCAATTTTTTGTTTAAAATAAAGATCAAGACTATGCAGGAATAATAACGAGCATTCAAAGATAATTAACTAAATTCAATTAAATTGTATCTAGTATATAGTATATAGTATTCAAATATATATGTATCTAATATTCCACTTATATTGCATGTGTATTTTCAAGAATTTTGCTATGGTTCAGTGTCACACGTGCGTACGGTGCACAAAGACGGTGCTATAAGGAGGGAGGGAGTATGTACAAATCTTCTTTTGAGATGCCCATACCCCATACGGTGGCTTTGTGTGCAAGTGTACATGTCTATCTTGTTCGTCAGAGTTATAAATGGAGTGGTTTGTGCTTTGAGATGAGTGCTAAAAATTATGAGAGACCATTAATAAAAGCCGACCCAGAGAGTTGTTGGATGTAATGAAGCGAGAAAGAAGACTGGCGCACACTTTCGCTAGGTGTATTATAGTATGGCCACAAGAGCTCCGCAGATAAACCGCTTTAAGTATTTGAGATAGTTCAAACATAGATCATCCGTTTCCTCCCATATGTTTCGTGTATCTTGCAAGCATCACTTCACCCGAGTCGGGCGGCAGCTCACTAACAGCAGCAACATTTAGAAAATGTTTTCAATTTTCATGGTTTACCATCAAGAGCAGCTAGTTGATGTACACATATTCTTAAGCGCAAGCGTGAAGCTTTTGTACAGAAGATAGTATCCCCAAGCAAAGCTAGAAAGATGCAGCAGCAATCCAACGATAACAGTTTTTGTGGGCAAAAGTTAAACCAAACGGGAGAACAGCTGAGTTCCCGAAGGCGCAAGAACTTGGAAAACATATTTCAACGCTGATGCTCAGGAATACACACTATCGGTGTTGAGGAGAGTCAGCAAAGGACAAAGTGATTGTCGTAATTTGTTTATCGCTACACGAACTCAACACTTCCTGCATCGTTAAACTTGGAGCGAACTGACGACGCAAAGGCAAATGCCAAGAGAGCAAGCTACAACTTAGATGCCGCCAATGCTTAGTCTCCGTATCGCGGACCAGCTTTTTTCATTTTCTCTTCATATATTGCGAGACGTACTACTGCTGACCGAACGACAGCGACTAGCTAATAAGTGGCAAATGAAGTTTGCTGCTCTTTCCGTCACGTTGTGACGAAAGTGGTTTCTAAGTCAGTAGGTGGAAAAATAGCCATCAATTTCGTTTCCCTTAAAAGCGGCAGGATGCTGAAGTTATATATTTTTTGTGTTGCTGAATGGTTAGTTAGCTTATTGCATGGTGTTTTAGGGATACCATCCGAAGGTTCACGAATTAACCTCGCACAAGGTCGAGTGGCACAAACAAACAAATATTTTTTGCTCTGTCCACGCTTTTGCGTCGAATGCATTATTTATCCAAGGCGTGTTTTGTAACATAACGTTTAGTTGTTACACCATTCCACGAACACAGCAGGTATACATTGAAGAAAGAATGATCCAATACATGAATACAGTACAGACGACCAGTTGTACTTCGAGAGTTCAAATTCATTTCAGCACAAAAAGGATTTTGAATCTCACTGACTGATGTTGTTACAACAAAGTGATTAAATGTAAAACAAAAATATGATGGTTGCTTTACTGTTTGTTCGTCTCAATCATGTACTCTTTCAAACAAAAAGTGAATCAATTGATGTACTTTGAAAGGCGTTTTTATTACACGACTTCTTGAGGGTGGCATTACAAAGTTTCCGTGATCGATAAGCCATTTATTTGGATAGAAAATTTGTTCAACAGCTTAATTTATTTCAATTTACGAAACGCCCCCCCCCCCCTTTCCAGCGGATATTGAATGCTTTGCTCAGCGGGATGCATCCTCAAACTGACGAGCGAATGACCACCTAGCGACATTGAAGTTAATTTTACGACTTGATTCGACTGTTTCAACTGCCCGGCGATGGGGACTCGCAATCAGTTTGAAGCAGATGCCGAAAAGCTGATTTTGTGTGATCACCAATACTGGGAAAAAGGGAAAATGATGTAGTGAGTTTGAGTGTATTTGGTGCGCTCTACGTTAAGATTGTTTAACATTGTACAACAGGATAGTTAAATAGCCTCTTGGTCGAATCTTGACAAGTAAAATAATAAAAAAAACAATGAAAATATAGGCTTTCATGAAAATAATTAACTTTGCATTTGGAAAGTACGGAGAGTAATTTGTTAATACATTTCAAGCTCTTTGTCAGCAGCATGACGCAGCTGCCTTGCGTAAAACATCGCTATTAGTCACAAAAATGCGTTGGTATAGAAGATGCCATGCGTTTATTGAGGAAGAAGTAATTGGCAACCACAGTTAAGGTACAGGCATGTTAAAATTTGGCAAGGAAAGCTATGGAATAATTAGACCCAACCTCATCAAAACGTTCTTTTGCATTTTACAAGATGGCTTGAAATGGGAAATGGAATTGTTTATCAAACCAGAACTTGATACATTGTTTATAAAAAAAAACAGAATAAGTTAGTTTAGTTGGTTAACAAAATTTATTTTAAAAATCAGCTAACCAAGCTAACCTTGCCTATTAAGCTGTTAATTGTGGTGAAATATGGTGTTCAAAATAGAGCGCGTTAACTAGAAGTGTAGTTAAAATTGATAGTTTAAATTGATAAATGTTTTAATGTGAGTTGGACGGGCAATTTAAAATACGTAAAATACGTTTTGAAATTTGTATCTATTCAAAAACATATACACCAAAATGTACGATGTTTCTCAAATTAATTAACAACCACACAACAGACCCAAGGAAGGTAAAATCATTAAAAAGTTATAAATTGAGTGAAAAATAGATTTTACATCCAAGGAAACTGCACTCACACTTCGGTTTACAGTTGCATGTTTCAACAGTAAGCACGAACGCGCATACATTCGGGTGCGCAATGAGCCGTTGAATAGATTTCTTCGAGCGTGACCTGAAGCGTGAAAGTGGTTAAATGTTCCTTCATACACAAGTGGACGCACGGCTCTAGCAGAAAGGTGTATTGCCCGCATGGTGGCGCTCAAGGGAAAGTTGATTTTTTGTTTCCGCCGAGTTTTGGCTGGGATATATAACTCCCACCCCGTACGTCAAGCCGGGCGCCGTGAGCGTGGATGATGTTGCCGTCTGCGAGACATAGGGGCGTGATTTTTCTCCGTTTTTGATTTGAGTTTTCGTGGGTTTTGTACGGTCCGATGTTTACTGATTGCTTTTCTTCGCACCATTTTTCACAAATCTTTCATCAACTTGTAGCCGTGCGAAAAAAAACCCTTTGCTTACACAGCACACCTTCGCTGAGAGAGTTTTCCCACCTCGTCATGTAAACAAACAGCGTCATGTAGCAAGAAGCCCTTTCCGGGTGAGCTGAGGTGAAAATATTGGCTCAGGATTTTTCGCACATTACATTACATTCCACCCCGTTAGCGGCGAGCTTTTCGCGTCGGGGTGTTCATTCCAATAAATATCACTTTACCGTTACAAGAATGTATGCTCGAGGCCGATTGGGGACGAGAAAAGTCGTTAACCTACCAATGCCAAAGCCGGGATGAATGAAACACTTCAATCCTTTGCTGTGCGTATGGTTTGTAAGCGTATATAGCAGCGATTTGTGCACCAGTGTCAGAACTAGCTCTTATGAGAGTTTGTCGTAGAAGATGTAACAGTGCTTAGGATAGAGTTTTGTAGTGTGGGAGCTAGCTTGTGACGAACGATGGCTCTATTCAAATAGAAAAGGCCGTGAAATGCGGTTCGCGATGTGCCACATTGACGGCGTTGGCGCAGTGACTAGGTAATATTTCATTTGCCTTATCATAATATTTATGAGCTTAGGGAGTTGAGCCAATTGCCAACTGCAGCTAGGCGATTGAGAATTTCAAACGGGGCAGATAGGTTGGCATGAAAAGCACCACTCCGATTGAAAGCAAGGCATCGGTGGTTTAGCGATACACGATGGAAGATCGTCAGAAATCCAATCAACGTTTGTATTTAGATATAGAAATATGAAGAAAATTGCAAAGTACATGCATTAACTGGTTTTGTACGGTGTGGTTTGAATAAAAATCTGGTAGATATACAAACACGATTCAAACGTATTGCTTGTGAAGTAATGCAATGTTGTTTTATTACGTCAGGAAACAGAAAACATCAGGTGAACCTTGAACTTGATGAAGCTGAAAAATAAATAGCAATTTGTGTATTTATTTTAAGTTTAATTCAATAGCATTCTTGGCTGGTATTGCGGTCGGCGCGTTTATTAACATAGAATAAAGATGGATTACAATTTGATTGCCTGAACCTTGTAGATATGTCTTGGTATATTTATTTAGCGATCAAAAATAATCCTTCACATCAACGCAACGCAATGGACGGTCAATGATTATTGAAATTCGCACTTACATGTTCATGATCACAGTTCAGTGCGCAAAAGTAACATTATTCCTTTATCGCTGCGACTGATTGATGTAAGTAATGGTAATATTACTGTCACAGGAGGTGTTGTTGAATTTTGAGAATAACAAAGGTAGCACCGAAATAAAAATAAGACTAAATTAAAGCATACCAATCACACTGTTTTCCATTGAAAATTTCGATTTCAACAGTGGTTGATGCGCACCTACTGCACATTCAAAGAGTCCTGCGGTCAGAACGTAAACAAAAATTTGAATGAATTCTATTATTGGACGATGTCTACAAAAAATACTATGAAAAAAAAAGTTGACACAGCACTACATATTGCACTGCACAAAATAACTATGGTGCAAGAGGAGTATTTGAATACACATAATTGACAATCTGTTTTTAATACGAGTATGATTGCTTTTTTTTAGAGTTATGTTTTGTTTACTGCCGTAAGAGCTATGAGCAAACTTACAAATAAAGTGTTTTGATTGATTTTAAGTAGCGATCTAACACGGAGCAATCTCGGTGGAACATAAATAAGCTGTTGATATCAGAATAATTAATCTTCAAAGTAAATAATATGATTATTTATTACTTTTGAGAGTAGAGTAAGATCCAAAAAATGAAATAATTTTTAATTAATTAGTCTCGATTTCAAAACATCAATTCTATATATTTTAAATGATTTTGATAAAAAATCATTCTTATGTTTTTTTAAATAACGTATTGTACAGTAAAAAAAGCTCAAAGATGTAAATATCTGTTGAATTATCGGTGAGACGGACGTTGCTATCGGTGCCGTCTTCTAGGCCTTGAACCTCTTTCGGTTAGAAGACGCAATGCACAGTGCTCTTCCATCGCTGGATTGCTAAATGGCTCTATCGACTCATCGCCTTTGTTGCATCGAGTCGATATCTATGCACCATCCCGAACACTTAGGTCTAGAGAAACGGCTCGCTCAACCCCGTTCCAGTGCTGGTCGGTCTGACCCTATGTTCCGCATGACGGCTGTCTTCAACACTGTCTCGGATTGCTTCGACTTCGACATCTCAAATCAGTGCTTCAAGGAACGTCTCCGGCTTTTGCCGTGGCAGCAGTGAATTGCGATGCAAATCTTGTTTTTGCTATGTATTTTTTTTTAATTGAACTGTTACATCTTAATTAGGCCATACGGCCCGTTGAATATTAAATAAATAAATAATAATAATAAAATAAGTATGCGATACATAACAATGGCTATATTTTCAGAAAAAGAAGATTTTTCTCGGGCATACTTAGAACGACAATATTTGTTCTATCACAGGCCTACCGAGTAAAGGTAACTCATGGCAGACAGTGAGTTAGGAATAGGGTTTCATAATAATTGTAGGGGAAGGAAATGGTATACATAAAAATCCTTTTGATTATGTTGGCTACCATTCAGTGGTGCCTCAATACCCTTAATGTAAAAGTGAATTGCAAAAAAGGAAAACTGTACTCTGCATTCCATGATTGCTAGTGCTATAATATAAATTTAAATATATGCATGATATGTTGTCACTTTCTTTCACGCCTACTCGTAAAACAGCCGACCGTCGATAATTTTCGCTCGAATGAGTCAGCATTCGCAAAACGATATGGTTTGTAGTGGAAAAAACCGCTCTCAAAACAAACATGGACCGGGAGCGGTTTTTGTCCTTTGACTTCGCCTGCTGAGGATGAATCTGGGGTCGATCTGGATGATCTGCGATCATTAATCATTTAGTCGGACATCTAGTGAGAAAGTGTCAGTTAGTGGCACGCCACATTGCTACGGAGCATCACTACGCATCGGCTGCGTGGGGTCGGCTGGAAGGGCGGATTTGTACGACATTATGTCAACGATTTTACGAGAAAATCTCTGTCCGACATTCTTTCACAGCCCACAACCGCATGACACGTTTGGTGGTTTGCGCTGCTCTGCTTTGACTTCGCAGTGCTATTGCAGTGCAGAGGGGTAAATATCTACGGAAAGCTGCCACGCTTGCAAAATATCATAGAGCGTTTAATAAATATTTATTACGTTCACAGCTATGACACCGTATGCACGAGACCAAATATGGTATTAGTGGCGTAGTGGCGGGACATGAAGTCGGAAGAGGCGCGCGCAAAGCATATAAAAGCAGAGAAAATAGATTTGGGTAAGAAAGGGCGAAGCTTACAGGGGTAACGCGAGTCTGGCCAGAAGGTCTAACGATTAATGTATTGGCTGCTGGGTACATAGATTTAAAGTTTATTTTGGAAACTCGAGTGCAGTATGCTTTTTCCTGTTTCTCAACATTCTATCATGCTAGGAAAGGCGCCTGCGGTCCCATTAATGTTCCAATAATTTATTAATAATATTAATATTTTTACGACACATGCTTCTCTACCGTTCCTTTGCAGCGGCCAGCTGTCTTGGTTGCTCCGTTCTACCGCGCTGGTCTGCTACATACATGCTCATCTGCTGCAAACGTATAGCAACCTAAAGCACACGCACCACCACAACGCGTGATAATGGTTGACATCATTAAAGAAGCATATTTTACGGGCGCTTAATTTAATTTACTTCCCATCCGGACGTCGGGTTCAGTTGGTTTGATGGCATTGCAAAGCAGATGGTTGGTTAGGTTGGTTGGTTGGTAGGTTAGCCGATCGGTTGGATGGAGCTGAATTGTGGCGACCGCGCATGGGACGTCATGAAGCTGCCCGTGTATCCAGGCCGGAGCACGGACATGCTATAAATGGGAAGTTCCGGAATGCGACAGCGTTGGGTTGCGTGATAAGCGGAGAAAAGCAAACAGGCGAGAGCGATCTTGTGAGGAGATAGATTGCAATAGTTGAGTGACGTTGGCTGCACAGCTGGAAAGCGGCATGCTTTTGCAACACCCATTTGAGCGCGACCAATTGGCAAATAGTGTCGTTTGGGTGACGAAAGCCAAGCTTGTTAGATTAATTAACGGGATAGCTTTTCAATCGTCAGAAGTTTAATCGACGGAGCGAATGTGGAATGTAGAGGTTGACATTTCTACCATCAATGGATTTTATGATAATAGTCGGTATGTTCAAATGCATTGACCAAAAATGATCCATAATATTGTTATTAATAGCACTTCAAAGGCAATACGATCCAACATGGGACAATAAGAAACTAAACCAATGTGACAGACGTGTAAAATTGCTCATACACGTTATTTAAAATTGATTTGACCTTGTAAAGGGTCAAGTTAAAGTCAATTCACTATGTGCAAGTTGTTTGCAAACTGTAAATGTTTTCCGAATAGCGTTGCATAGTTGAAGACATTATGTGGACTAAATAAAACGTTCTGGAAACATTGACAATCACAAGCAAAGTGATCGATATACATTAGTAGTGACATTACGTGAGCGTGAAAGCTCGATAAGTGAATTTGTTCGTAGAACGTGCTATGGGTTAGAAAAAAACAAGTTCATTTGAAACGATTTGTATTGCTGAAGCGGTAAGAAATGCTGCTGTGAGGTGTAAGCTTCCAAATGATGCTCTTGATGCACCTGATAGATGTCGTACTGTTGAAGGTATGCATTGATATAGAACCAAGGTATTTGGATTTAGAGTTATTCAGCAATGAAAAAAAAGAGGGAGTATAGGGTAGATTTTCGAGTCGATGCTGTGCTGAACGTATTTGGATCACTTGTGCTATCTATTGGTTTGGAGGTATAAAAGATTGCTTTAAAGATGCTGTCCGTGTCATTGAAAATCAAATGGGATTGTATTAAACGTGAGGTTTTCTATGTTTTTGGAGTACAATTCAAATGCAAGCATTTTCTCGGACAAATAAAGAATGTTTTCGGTGTGATTTTAATGTTTGTTTTTGTTCGATAGCGTGACAAAAGGAAACAAAAAAAAAACTGGTGTAGAAAGATAATAGTTTTTGCAGTGATCTAACACATGGAGACGTGTATTATACCATTGGCACTACCGATATTTTTCCAACTGCTAATATTTTGCAATAGTATTAAATGAAATGATTATATTTTATTTTACGTTTTGAAGGATTTTGAAACATTGCAATAAATAGTATTGCTTTTAACATGTTTGCAGAGTGAACTATTGCTAATTTCGGCTTAAACGCCTTGCGGCTCTAGTGATGAATTTAAGAAACAAAGATATGATACGACCACTTTAATTATCAAGCACTAGTTCTCTCTTAAATGGTTATCGAAATTTGGCATTATTTCTTTAACATCCCTAACATTATAGTAATAAGATGAGTACAGGCGGTCCCCGCGATACACGGTTATTGGGGACCGAAAACCGCAGGAAAATACCGCGTATCTCAAATTTCCTGGTAAGTCGATTCTCATGATTTTCATCCTAATTACCACTAATTTTCGTGTAATTTTGCTAGAAGGGGGTGTAGTCACATAATCAATAATTTGATATGATTTTGACTGATTTTAGAAGTTTTTAAACTTTTAAAATGGTTTTTAACATTCGATCAGGAGGTAAATTATTTGGCATTTTAGAATTGATGTGTCAAATCAGTACAATTTGCTTAAAGAACTGTCAAATTAATAAACCGCGTATAAGAGGTACCGTTCGTATCTCGGGGACTACCTGTAATTTAAAGATTAATACATTTACACTTTTATAACGATGGTACTGTACTGCTTTTTTTTAGTCTATTGAACAGCTTTCATACTAGACACTACGGAAATCAATAGAAATATGCCGTTCGTTGTGATTAAAAAAATATCACATGTGAGAATTCCATGAAACAAGATACGTATAGAAGAAATCACTTGCTATGAAACACTAGGCGGCTCCATTAGTCCTACGTGTAATGAGTAAGCTATTCCAATATTCTAGATCATATGAAAATATTGAAATATGTTTTAGTCATCTATGGATGGAAAAAATCCATATTTTGATTGCTTATTCTTTGACATGGTGCCTGTGTAATATGTGTAATTTTGAGTCCACAACAAGTAATCAGTTACAGGATTTATCAATGTTGGTGTTGTTGTTAACATGTGTTTGGATTCTTTGGATCTATTCATAAAGAAACTAAATAATGTAATATTTGAAAAAAAACAAGCATAAAATTTAGAAAAAGTGTCAAACAACCCCGTGAAACACTGTATTGTTAGGAAATAGGAAGTTCATTATTTTGTGCAGCACATAATGTTCGTAAGCCGCTTGAAAAATATTTTATTCATAAATTCAAATGTTTATCCCTAACCCATTTGCTATAGGTCGTAGAATGAATTAGTCACACTTGAAGAATAATGTACTCCTGCCTGGTGTGTCCTACCGATTGAGCGGAGGTCGGCTTTGTTTATTTTGCTTTTGGATTTTTGTGTCAACAAGACAAACTCACCTGAAAGTAGATTACCACCTTGCACATGGCTTTTCCCATGAACCACGTTTCTGTCACATCCCAAACAACGGTCGGCGGCAAGCAGAACAGTATAACGAAAAAGTCGGCCACTGCAAGGTTGACGATAAAGATGTTTGTCACGGTGCGCATCGTATGGTTGGTGTAAACCGCTATGCAAACCAGTGCATTTCCAACCTGCGAAGAAATAGAACCGAAAGGAAAATCAAACACGTTGTCGAGAGTCGCAAAATTGGATAGCACATGCTGCACAATGTCAGTTTCATTGAAGCGTGATGTTTGAATGTGTTCCAGAGCGTTTGGCATAAAGGCAGCACTTCTTTTGATAGAATGTGGAAACATGTTCTGAACGTTGCAGCAATTTAGCTGTCTGGAACAGTTCCAGCCGTACGACATACATAATGCACTGTGCTGCAGAAGAGCATGGATTTGTTTGGCAGTAGGAGTTCAGCTTTGTGTAGCCTATTGGCTGGAAAAATCATCAATATTCGATGCGATAATCACATTTTAATGTTTTGTTAGTTTTTAGTTGTTTCGTAAGCACAACCAACAGCAGAAGCGATAGTTCACTGGTACTATTATTGGCACTATAAGCTGGAAAAAATGTGTGCGAATACATGGCCAAATTCAATCAATTCCCCCGACATTGTCCAGTATCAGATGCAGTAGTAAAGCAAGAAACAAGACATCCATACGCAGCAAGTAGACATGGGCCATGGTGAATTGAACGATACAAAAGCGTACGTATTTAGCATATGTCTTATTATAGTCCTGCCGGAAGCCCTTGCCTGGTTGTGCGTCTGTAGCCATGATTAACGACACATCGTGACACAACAAACAGAACAGTGAGGACAAGCGCCCGCCCGAAAAATCCGACAGACGCTATCTGTTTACGACGTGACGGTGCTGACGAATTGGATTTGAACGAGGCCTTAATGTGAGAGACCATGATCGTTTCGATGCTATCATCCATGGCAACACAGCGCTGCTGTGGATCTGGTTTGTTTGCTGCCCCTGAAACCGCAATAGTTGATGGAAAAATGTAGCATTTGTTCGTAGCATACATGTATAAAGCGATGTGAAAACAAATATGGTCCGAGCGAAAGCGGATTTCCTCGCAGCTCAATTAGGTGAAGAAATACACATTGGTGGGGACGGACGGAGCAATGTGGCAAGGGCGGGGCGGTGATAATGGTATAAATAAAACGATGCCTGATGAAAGCTGTTAATGAGCAATCGAATGGTCTAAATTTAGGTCGTAAACTTTTGAAGTCGAGCGCAATACAAATGGAATGCAATAGCATTTAGTGCAAACAAAATTGTCCCAGTGTGAACTCTGCACTTTGGCTTAAAGATGGCACCGTAGCGTCTTGAAGTCATGGATAGTACTTTCTTAACGATACAAACATTTCATCCTGGTGTCTTGTGAGACCGATCCGTCCCTTCTGTCAGCTCCGTGTTATGCAAATGAAGTTAAACGGCTACATGCAACATGCTAATTCCGGGCGTAATTTATGCCTACCAAAACCGACCGCCAGTGATGATTGCGATGCCGTTTTCGTCAGCTGTTTGTTCAAACAGCTTTCACATTCTACATTGATGAGAGGCAAGGACTGATGCTCGACATACTAAGGTACGGTAGTCGATTAAAATGAACTAAGCCCAGGGAGTGCGAACGAAACTCGGGAAGTAGGTCGCTAAAGATGGAACGTGCCTGTGTCGTACCATTGGCACTAAACCATCGGCATTCGAAAGGCAAGCTGTCACAATGCAATTATCATTTAAGCTTGTTATAATGTTTACTCGTGTTGTGTTAAGCCCTATCAAGAGAGAGTTTAGTACGTGTTTCATCCTTTGATCAGTACGTTTGCCTTAATTGGTGAAGCATAGACCGGTAGCGAGTACTGTGCGTAGAATTGAATACATCGCTATGTCAAATGTTTAGTTTATTTAGTAGCTGAATAAGTTGCTGTAAGATGAGATTACAAATTTGTTGAGCCTATTTTTATTATTTGTATCATACTCATCCAATTCTGTATGAAATCGTTCTAACATGAAACATGATAGTATCCACCAAAAGCTTATATTTGAATTTACCTCTGAATGTTATGCTCATGAAACAATTGCAAATACCTTTTTTTTTATTTTATCCTGTTCTCTAATAATAGTTAAACAAATGTTATGAAAAAAATCCACTTTTCCTTTTTTATATTTTTACATCGCTTGCAAAGAAATATAGGACCAACTGGGTCGGAGTGAACGAATCTAACAGTGACCCCGACGATACGTAGCACGCGTCTCAAATGAAAGGGAAGATTACGCGGATTGTTTGGATTACAGGAAATCCATTTAAGTCGAGACTGGCGGTGTTTATGCTTGGTCCACCAAACATCCCCACTCAAGTAATGCTGCCGACCGTTACGCACATTCTCCCGTGACACTGGACAGTCGTTGTTTTGTCTACATCGGGCGACCAACTACCTCGGGCTTGTTTATTGGAGTCGAATCAGCTTCCATTGGGGCAGACGAGGTAGGGGTATGATCGTTTTGGCTCGAAAGATGAAAGGCATATCAATATGTGGCACACACTCACTCTATCTCTCTCTCTTTCTCTCTCTCTCTCTCTCTCTCTCTCTCTCTCTCTCTCATACACACACCCACACACACACACACACACACACACACACACACACACACACACACACACACACACACACAATTGCGTAGTAAATGGAGAAATGTCCAGGCTAACGTCAAATTGGAGCTCTGTAAACACATGGTGCTTGAGTGATGGTCGCTTCTGCTGACCGATGAGCTGATCTGTGTGTTATGTTGTTCGCCTGTCGCCAATACGTCGCGCAAACTATGCTAGAAGGACAACTTTTAGTGTGAAAAATATAGCATTAAAGGAAATTCACACTGTTTCATTGGGATACAATATGAACTATGTGCGTAAGTCAATAAAGTATGTGTAATATTTGTGTAACGAGAAAAGAATAACTTTTCAGCCAAAACTTAGGCCGAAATTGTTTAATAAATAAGTGTTAAAGGTATTAGTCACTTTCCGTCTTTTTCGGCATTCGGCACAACAACCGCAAATGCACGAAGCTGGCTTTATCCACCTGGCTTAGCTAATTGTTACTGTATGTGGTCATCGGTGTATTGATAGCTGGTTAGTCAGACCAGCGTGAGAGTAGCTTGGATCATACGAGATTTTAACCCACAACGGACACAATCTGTTCGTACGACTTGGAAATCCACGTCAAGCATCACGGAGTTAAAAGGAACAAATAATCTGATTATATATATATATATATATATATATATATATATATATATATATATATATATATATATATATATATATATATATATATATATATATATATATATATATATAATATATATATATATATATATATATAATACATTTAATTAATTTAAGCAACTAGACACCAAATTCAGATAATGCTTTAAAATCGTAACAAACCCATAAATCGTAAATGTTTGCAAACACGGTAAAGAAATATGTTTTCGTATGTGCATCTTGCATTGTTTAAAATACGATTATGTTACACATTCCTTGTACCTTCTTGCTTCTAAAGGCTAAGAATCTAAGAAAAGATGGATTTTTGGGGTGTACCTTCTAGAAACTTGAGAAATAATTTCCGAGAATTATTATAATGTTCTTCAATTAGCCATATTTGTGGTTTTATGCTTCGATACTTTTCAGTTTTCCAAATTGATAATGAAGCTGTACAATGTACATCACATATTGTATACATTTTTGAGCCTCAAGCCAACTGTTTTCAAGTCGATCGATCACTCGAAATGTGTAATGCGTCGACTTTCGGTTCAATTCACGCAGATCCATACCCGTTGGTGGCTGGTTTCTCGAGTAAACTATTTCAAAGCGTAGCCAATGAACCATGTTTCAATTATGCGAAGAATTTCATTATATTCAAAGCCTTGCATACTGCTACAGCCTTTAACGCACTGGATACGGGCAACACGGTTACGGATCAATCAATAGGAAGAGAAAGTTTCTATCCATTCTGCTTCAAGCAGCAAATCTCACCGTTGTGGAAAAGCCTCAACACAACAATCGGTGATGCAGGGTCGAACTTCATGACGGGATAAAAAAGCAATAAATCAACCATACCGGTTCAATGTATCGTTAAACTATGTGTTAACCATTGAGACAAGTTACACCCATGTGCGCTAAGTGTAAAAATTTAAATTGAAACCTTATTTGTTATTCCATCCAATCTATCTAAAAACTACGCATAACACCACGGTACAGGGAAAACAGTGATCTGCGTACGAACGCCTCAAAGATATTCGTGTGATGTTTATTTCACACGACTTCAAACCGTTCTAAAGCAAGCGACGCAAAAACACTTCTGCAATATTTGAAAGCAGAAATCGTCGCTGTTTCAGCCATGAAAATGTGTCCTGGCTATTCGGTGTTGATTTTAAGGCACTTCCGTAAAAATTATGACCTAGCCAGATGTCATGAAATGTGCCATATATATCTTGGGGCGATTTTTCGGTTTCTCCTTATGCTGAAGCTGCTGGTGTACTTTTGGCTGATAGAGCTAGGCAACTGAAGATAAATTGCTATCTCTTAGATCTTAAGAGCAACGATAAAGGCATGCAGCGGTCCAAAAAACGAGTGATTTTGATTGCGAAAAAGACAGTAGCTGTGAAGCCTTTTCACAGCAAATGGAGATGACATTTTATGGAACAGAAGGTAAAAAACACCGAATAAAGGAGAAACCGTTACACAAAACAACGACACACAAGACCATCTATCAATACAGTAGATAGAAATGTGCGAAACGAAATTGCCTGCATGCTGGGGGTAGATGCGAAAGTGCCTTAGGTAAGGTATGGCAAGCGTCAGAATCAGAAAATCGGATGCTCTTAACTATCTGCAAGCAGCATTAGAAAAAGGGCTTCATTGCCGTTGGGAGCTTGCTAATGAAGCGTTTGTGTAAAGCAACAGACAGCTAAATGCGCCTTAGGATCAAGATAAAAACATATTTGCTTGAACTTTTCTGTAGAACTGTGAAATGAAACTTTTACCTTCGCAATGAAGTGGTTTGGGTTCGGTTTGGATGAGCAGTGTATACTATATAAAGCAATTCATAGTTTCAGAAGCAGCTGCTTTGCTATCTTCACGGCAGATAGAGTTTAACGGCAAGTTTTAATGAAGAAATAACGCAATGAGCCATCATTTGCTGTAGATTAAGGAAAAAAGAAAGTCGAAATCGAATCATATTGTATGTATATTGTACTGTGCAATACAAACAAGCAAGCACAGGTTCCACTAAACTAAATTATCTGTGCACCACATTCACATGAACAGGAAGTGGAATGAAATGGCCCTGATGCGGAAAGGGCGATAATAGAAATACATTGAAATATTCGATGAAGTACCAAACCCATCGTTTAGTGCCCTCCTTCTTTCTCCTTCGCTCCGAGCTTGCAAGGAGCTTGGTGGCTTGGAACGAAGCAAAGTTGTTGTAGGTTTTTAAGCGAAAACTTTTCAGAAACGTTGTGAAGAAGTGGTTATCTTCATCAAACGGAAAATACGGAGTTTGTAGAAAACTTTTTCCCTCGGCTCGCCGGAACAAAAACTGTACCAATGCACAATAAGCAGAAAAGGGCAAAGCTGTTGATTGGGGGTAGAAGCGAGAAAATCCTTATGTGCAAACAGTCTTGTACACCGTTAGAACTGGCGTAGAAAGTATCTGTTGAACGACAACAAGAGCAATTTCAAGAACATTTACCTTGCGAGAAGGCTCATTTCGGCAAAAATCGCTAGGAAAAAGGTTGAATGTCTATAATTCAATTGTGTCCGTTTTTGTGTACCTCAGCACACTTGAGATGTATAGAAAGGGATTATGGTTTTTGTTAGATTGCTCGAAAGGAAATGGATGTTGTTTCATACTGAAACGTTCAACGATCTCAGATCGACTGCCTGGACTAGCAGATAGTGAGTTTATGTAAGAGCTCACTGCTCTAGGAAGGTAGCTTAAGTGTTTTTCCGAGGCAACGGGATATCTTTTTGGATCTACTTGGCGTCACAACGTACGCGGTCTTGAGTAGGCTTGTACATACTAATGAGACTTATTTGGTCATGTAGTTTCAGATGAATAGCTTGAACAGAGACTATCAGGTTTTTAGCAGTTATTTTCAAACTAAATAATTTAAGAGAGAGAGTCAAAATGTTTTTATTCAGTGTCATTTGAACAATATTTGTATTCGTTCAAGCTATAGTTAGTTTTTTTGTAAGTTTTTTATCCTGTGTTTTTTTTGTTGAAATCTATCACTAACGACTGCCGAGCAATTAGCCAAGGCCTAGAAAATCAAAACAAACTTGTCACTCTATCTTCCGCTTTGTGCGAATTTGTCTCATGCATAATGCTCCCGCAGCTTGGGGCTGATAGTGTCAATAAGCTTGGTAAATTGTACAGATAGTGAACATGCTTACCAATCCCATAAGAAAGACGACAGTGTGCGAGGCAATCAGAATCCATTCGCCCGTCGAAGGATAGATGTAATCCATCAACAGCTGTCGGTACTCGCTGTATGTGAGATTGCAAAAGTCCGGATCGCCAACGCAAGTAACGTTGTGATCGATGAAACAGTTCTCGTTGTACTCCATCTGATCCGAATCGTCGTCACACAGCACATCGTTATGGTCGTTTAGGTCCACTGCTGGATAGCTGTGGGTGGTATGATTATCCTCGAGCGGTGACTGGAGTGTGGCTAATGCCAGGTCCTTCAGTATCCAGAACGCGGAATCGTTCGCCGTATAGCTGTGGTTGGAAGCGAACGGAACTAGCAGGTCCTCCGTGGGATTGACATTGCTTGCGTTGGTCATTAATGTTGGTGGCCGCTCCCGGTTCGTGGTACAATTTCCGTCCATCGATCCAGGATCTTGGCAAATAGGGCCGGCTCCATTGTCTGCCCACGCTTGAGCCGGTGCTAATGTATGCCTTAGCGACGTACTTTGTGTTTTGCTCAAATCACGCCGGAACAGGAAATGTTTTTCCACCGTTTCCAACGGGATGTGCGAATCGGAGGGTAATATATGGGGGGTTTGCCCTAGCCGGTACAAACTTGTTACGCTTGACGGTGAATCGACCCTCGTACGGAGAGTCTCAGCAATATTTACGCTGCTTCTTCCGTGTCCCTCGTGGTACACAAAATGTGCGGATGAGCCGCTGCTTTGAGCGGCATGGTCAAGCGAACTTGTCAACAGTGTCACCGGGCTGTCAGCGGTACCAGCGAACGGTGACCATGGGTTTGGTTCCGGTGGCCGCCACTCATTGATGTTCTTCGCGGCCCAGTCCCCGTTGCGTACCGCTCCGATGGATATGTAGCATACGTGAATCAGCAGCAGCTTTGTCCAGAATGTCCACGAAGCGGCGCAATACATGGTCGAGCGAAAGTGCCAACTTTTATGCCAAGGACTACGACGATAGGAATCTACTGTCATGTAGGAGCTGATCACAGACTTTTTGCGATATGTCGGGATGACTAGAGTTATTTTCAAACAATGAAATATAGTATATCACGACCTAGTGTGGCTAACTCTATTGCTCAAACACCATGTGCGATGTAATGTAAAATTCGATTTGGTTACATTCGCATGGAAAGCTTGCGATGATCATATGCCGGGATGATGTAGGGGAATGTCCAGAAGGTCAATCGGCTTCAAGGAATGTACACACAATCAATTGCCTGGATAGAAAAAAAAAGAATAACGACAACAACAAACGATTATTACTATTGGTAACTAAGAACATAGACTGAACGGTTTATTATGAATTGTAATAGCATATCTATCAGAAGTAATAGCTAAAAAACCAACCGCTAGTAGTAAACCACACAAAAAAAGTTCCTTCTCTACACCACACATTGTTGAAAACATCCAAAACTAAAAAGGAATAATATTAAATTAATATAATAAATTCCATAAAATTAACATCAGATCAAAAAAGGAAGCAAATTGTATCTCCTTGTGAACCAAAAGGTCTGCACTCAGGAGCGTAGATACAAATATACCTTGGCAACACATCCAAATTGTGATAAATGTGGACCTACAACATAAAATGAAAGAATGTAAAGATGGGATACAAAATTGGCAAATATTCTGCAAATTAACCACATAACTACATATTAAAATACCATTTGGTAATATGCTTTGTTAAGACGAATTTTCAAAAAGGAAAATCTCCCGCAGTTCTATGAAATGGAACTATAACAATTATTAACCGCAGTGAAGTAAAGTTAAAGTATTTCTTCAACAATTTTTTTTTATTTATATAATTTAACATTATTATGACTTTGACCGTATTTTCGACACATTAGTGTCGATTATCTGATTCAAACGGAAAAGTATCAAACAAAACCGCGCTACACGAACTGAAACGAAATCGTTATTATACAAGCTTGTTGGAGACTTCTTTCGTTCACTCGAGACATTGCTACAAAATTGATCTGAAATGGCTATGTTTGTTAAAACAAACTGCAACGCGAAACGCAGGAAGTATCGTACCAATTTATAATTATTTCTACGTGTGGCATATTATTGTTCTTTAAATGTGTTTAGCAATGTCATGAAAAGTAGCGCTTGTGGTATGATTTTCTAATTTCTGTTTATTTTATTTAGTATATTCTGTCCCATCCTTTTTCCAGTGAATAATTACAAAAAAATCCCTTTTGAATGTAATTGCATTCAATTCGTGTGGTTTAAAAATATGAATTTAGTAGTTAAACCATAAAACAAAACGCTTTCCGTAGCTTTAACCTGACGGAAAGCTGTTGGACAAAAAACGGTCTCCGTTTGAGTCAGGTAATGCAAATGACCTTCGTTCAGTTCGATATATCAAATCAGAGACAAATTGAGTTCTCTAACACGGATCATAATAGAAAATGAGCATTTTTGATACTTTTTCTCAAGCAGTTGAGTCACATAATCGGCACTATTGTCACATTTTGACTAATTTCATAAGGACATAAAGGAAATGATTTCTTTTTTGTACTGTTTGGATTCAAATCCGTGTTATAATTATATTAGTGCGAGATAAGTGCGTAATAGAACACATGCCGATTTATTATGACTGAATTTGTAATAGGATCTATTTTTAAATCAAAAACATGCAACACATACAATGGTGAAGCCAACAATACGGGAAATGGAAATGTAATAGCTGTGTATTTAATGAAGGGTCTGGTATTGACAGTGGTTAATGTGATACCCGCTTCTATCGGATATCGAAAATATGACGCAAATGTTATGTAAGCATAGGGATAAAGCAGTAATGAATTACTTTTCTTTCTGTCACGACCTCTTTAAAATTGATCCTCTATAGGAACCTGAACAGCTTATTTTAATGTTACAACCCTTTATTGTTCTGAAATCTTTATCCGAACTTCAATTAAGAGTATAATTGAACTCTTCAGACCTACGTTAAATGAGTTTGTTATAACTACATGTTGTGCTACGTACTACGTCTACTCAACATTCAACCCTACACTAGGCATAAAACCCATGTAAGTTCAAAAAATTGCTCGAAAATTTAACACATAAAAATAGTAAGGAAGTTCCCAATTTGATTGAACAACGTGTCCACATTTATATAGGGTAAATGTACCAATAGTAGTGCAATTTGTAGTGGTACAGATGCGATTTAATGGATTTAAAGTGTAAAATAAAAAAATATAAATATTTCAACACAAAGCAATTGAAATATATCAATGGAACTTAGTTTTGAAGCTGTTTTCGTATGAATATCAATGACTACTTCCATAACATTGATTTCTTGCGTAATTTTATCGTAAAAAATTTGTAGATTTGATTCATGACAATATTCAATAACGTACTGCACCTGTCGTCAACTCACACCCGGGAGAGTGTGCGTGATTCAAAGTTGGCTAGATATGTGAATTTTGGTCTTTGCTTGGTAAAATACTTACAGAAAACTAATTTCTGTTGCTTCATCTTCTTTGGAAAAACAAACGTTGTCGGTCAAGGCCTGCCTGTACCCAATAGTGAAGTGAGCTTGGCTTTCAATGACTTATTCAATGATTTAGCAGAATAGTCAGTCCTATGTATGGGGGCACGGTCTATTCGGGGATTGAACCCATGACGGGCATGTTGTTAAATAGTGCGAGTTGACGACTGTACCATCAGACTGGCCCATTTCTGTTGCTTATTTTAGTGAAAACAGATATCCTGGAAAAAATCTAAAATGTGCTATTTTTACTGATTTCATGACTATAACCACTACATGAACATGCTTGTTTTGTGTACCTATATAGGCACTATGATAAAAACACTTTGAAATACATAAGTATGGTCAAAATGTATGGCAATGAAGTTTTGTAAATAAATAATATTGCATAACAATTAGGTTAAAAAACTAATAATTGCGTTGTAATGTGGTCATTTAGAACGTTAGCAAAAATATGAGTTGCGTTATAAAAACCTAAGGATTTTAGAAAAAATGTTAACACATTCCACAAAATAATGAATTTTTGGTCACTATGTAACGGAATGGCCTTATTTAACTTTTAAACCCTTCGTGAAAGACCAGAGAATATTTCGCACCATCATAAATAATTTAATTACTTTTAAATTATTATATGGAACGCATTTTAGTGCAAAACCACCACTATTGGTACTACCACCACTATAGGTACGTTTACCCTAGTAAAATTACAAAAGTATGTTTCCGTGTTAACTCAAGGATAAAATAATTTGCTTAACATTGAAAACGTACCCTGACTCATGAGGGTTGTTTAAGGATAATATTAAAGTGGCATAGTACATTTACGAGTAGTCCGACATGAAGGTTCGGATTGAAAGCTTTGATTCGATTTGTGACACGTTATCCTGTTTGTGAAAATTGAATTTTGTACCTTAGGTATCGTTTGCTGTTTGTATCAATCCTGGATCTAGTCAAATTATATGTAATCTAATTTGATTATTATGGAATTATCTGTTACTGGTGCTCGCAAATTTTCATTCTATAGTGTTGCTCAGAACTTTGTAATTGGTTGAGCAAAATAGAAAAGAAATTCTCTACTACCTGTTACAAGTGGTTACAGTTTCTATGAACTTCTCATCTTTAAGTTTACCAGATTTTTTTTTTCATTTAACATTTCTCCAGACCTCTGCAGTAATATATTTATGTTGTTTTACATTAGAAAAAAAGTTTTTATTGAATTATTGAACAGTCTATTTATCTCATTTAAGTTCAATTCTTTGTGGTTTGTTTGGTACCTAACCGTTGCTAAACTTTTTTATATACTATGTTAATGTCGTTTTTGTACTAGTTTCTCATACATTTGGAACTAAAATAGTTGTGCGTATTATATTATGTTTCATAAAACTAGTTATTTAACTATAAAAGCGATGATGTGATTAAAGTGTATTCTTGCTACTGTTAATGTGTGATAACAAATGTTTAGGTATCCTATGCTTCGCAATTAACTATACTTAAGCGTTCGGTTTAAATCTTACAAACATAACTCTGAAGTGATGTATCTTTCAAACAGGTCAAGCGGCAAAACATGCTTGAAAGATCAAATCCCGCATGAATGAAATCAGACAAGTGAGCTAACAGTGAATATAAATTATTCGATTTTAGCCACAGGACCATGCTAATCTAAGATATTTCCACATTAATCCCCGTACAAATTTATTAGTCTACAACCATTGCGCTTTGTAAAGGCTCTTTAACTACACTCTGGTAGAATCATCAAGAGCACATTGCTTATTGGATGAAGAAAGGGCTAGGTTTTGCAAGGATCCATCGTTTGATGTGGTTTTGCAGGACTTTGGTAATATACTATTAATAATAATCCACGATAAGCTAAACAATCTAATTCGTTAATGTAATTGTCGGAAAATTATTGTGTTATGTTGTTAACTATTGGACAATCAGTCAATTGCCTTCATTTTAAAATTTAAAATCCCACCCTGTATGAGCCAAACGGCGTGTACATGAAATTTTGAAAATGAACTTTTTTATATGTTTATTGTGCATTGTTGAGCAACTCAAAGATGATATTTTAGTTTTAATAATGACTGTTTGTATTACTAATATGTAACAGTCCCAAACAGAAATTTACATAGCATTTTACAGTAAGTGTAGGTTGGGAGCGTTCTTGACAGACAGCAATCATCTGCATCTATTTCACAAATGTGTTTTTTGGTGCGTTGTGAGACCTACGCTGTAAACTTACCCTAAGGGAATTGTGTGAAAGTTAATTAAACGAATTCAATCTTCTAAACACATCAGAATCTATATTTCATGTTATGATATGAGCTTTAAAAGCCTTGTATGAACGTTTCTAAATCATATAATCATGCAGGATTTGAAGTATAATGTTTCTTTTCTGTAACGTCCATCGTCTACTCTGCTACAATAATGTACTCAATTTTTTAACAGACAGTTTGCCAAATGTGGACTGTATTTTTTGTAGCACTTCTATTTGTTTTGATTGTCATTTGGATGTACCAACCACTGAAGGCAACGCAACTTGCTAAAAAGTAAACGTTTCTCATGAAAAGCCATTTCTATCACGGGTCATTGCTGTTAAAGGTGGAAGTCTTTTGTTGTTCCAATCACAAAAAGATCTTGTACAGGTCAGATAGAAAGAAGAATCACACTTTACTTTTTCTTCTTAATAGCTTTAGTTTTACTTTGGTCAGATCATGACGTTCGAATTCCCCTTGACATTATTTTCCCGAGTTGTGGTGATATTTGTCTTTTCGATTACCTTCCCACCAGCTTTTAAATGTGCCGTTTTCTAGCCTTTTGCGAACCATCCATCCGAACCTAAAGGGCATTCGCGTATCCTGGAAATCCTTTATCAACATGGATTCCGGAATGAGAGAAATAAACTCTGCGAGGTGGGGAGACATCGGTGTCGTAAATTTAAAATCGTTTATTTTTTCAATTTATTATATTTTTATGGTGTACTTTTTATGACCCCTTTTTACAGCTCCGTTGCAGAAGATTGGCGCCCAAGGAGAGCCGGCAGATTCTGTATTTAGAGCGACTTTTTTCTTGTTGGAATGTACAAGAGACGGTTTATCTACTTTGCACGCCGTAATATGTCTATAAACATGTTGAAATGATTTACATTTCAACCGATTTTCTGGTCAATGGACAATAAAGAATGCCAAATCGTCTGCGGTTGAATGCTGTACAAGAGGCGTGTTATGGAAAATACAACCACATTATTGTTAAAGCATAAGAATAAGCGTGTGATGGATGAGGTCAATCATCAGATCAGATAATTTGAATTTGTGAGTCGCCAATGAGAAATTTAAAAGAATGGGAAACTGGAGAAGAGACATGATTGATGTGGGTATAAGATTTTAGTTATTTAATATATTGCAACACAGCACCTATAAGCTTTTTAATATTCAATATGTGTTGAGGTTTAAATTGTATGAGCATATAAGTTACATTTTTTTTTATTCCGGAGTAACGCTCCCAAAAGGCCGTACTACTGAGTACATTGCAGTTTAGCACTATAACAATGAAAGTAAAATTAAAAACTATTGGACAATTACGCTGCAAAAAACGTTGCCTGAGAAAGATAGGATCTGTTTTACAGTATAACTGGATAGCAAGCCAAACAAACATGTTTTTGTTGTAGTTGATTCAACTTCTGAATTGCATGTGCCATAGCGAGAAGTGCACGTCTATTTTGCTGGCAGAATAATGTATGCTTGTGAAATTGTGAGGAATTACACACGAATCATTAGGAGAAATGATATCCAGTACGTATGTGCTGTTTAATGACGAAATAATGTTAGAATACAATGTTTTGTTCGCTCATCTAACAAAGAACATCAATTGTTGGTATGACTGAATAGATCTCTCCCACGCGATGTGCTTTCATTTTTTGAAAATCGTATTTCATGAGATTTTGTCTTTCTTTTTTTGGTCATCAAATTGACGTGATAACAATATGGAAACGGCAACGGTGGAAAGTGAGGCCCAGTTGAATCATATACTCAGCAAAATATGAGGTATATAGTGAACTAAATTTAAAAAAACACTCTTTCATTTTTAGACAAACATATTATGCCTGTATTGAACCAGAACCTGTACTCCATTGAAATAGAACGATATATTAAATTAAATTAAAGAAATAAATAAACTCCACTGCAATCTATTTTCCGATGATTGAAAAATAAAAAAAGTATAAAAGTTGTATTGCTGTATCAATGTTATAAAAAAACTACTGTACAGGCTGAACTTCAACGGATTCGTTTGAAATCCGAATAGATATTTAATCTTTTAGGGTAGGCCTGAGGCCCATAATTTTAAATGGTAATTGAACATTTGAAATAACAGATTACATCAAGTTTCAATATTATCTGAGATTCAATAGTATTAATTTAATGCGATTCAATGATTTATCATGATTAACTCAGTTATGAACTCAGATATTTGCACAATTTCCCACAATTGCACAAATGCTTGTGCACAAATGCATGCTTTTTAAATTCTTGATTTCGCTCATTTGACGAAACAACCGACCAGAGGTTCGTTTTCTTCTATTTGGCGTAACGATCTACGGTCTTGCCTACCTATATAGGCTTTTGAGAGTTATTTAGTACCACGCAGCCGGATAGTCAGTCCGGCTTGCTAGGGGGACGGTCCATTCTAGGATTTAACCCACGACGGGCATGTTGTTAAGTCGTGTACAGCTGACAATTGTACTAAAGAACCGCCCATGACGCGCATGTTGATAAATCGTGAAAGTTGACGACTGTACTACGTGATCGGATTTTTCTAGGAACATCTAGAAATCTGCGCAGCATAGCGATACATCGTATTCGTATAAAATGATAAGAAAAGCGTCGAAATGTTTCAAAATCTAAATGAATGAATTGAAAATATCGAGGGTTTATTAGAACGGCTTCATAAGGAAAGATCGGAACGTTACGTGCACTATCGAGCGTTTTCGAAAAGGCTAGTTGTAGAATTTATGCTAACAACAAATTCTGAAATGTAATATTGCTTCTAAGATTGTATGTAGGCTAAATACAATTTTTGTCAGGAGGATGATATCCATCATTCATGGTTATAATGGGACACTGGGACAAAGCAGATTTGTACTGAAGTTGGGCATTTTGTCAATCCTGCTTTCGTAGTAAATATGTCTTAGTAAACGACAGCTTTGTCCGTAAGCGTCCGTATTTACTAATTAATCATATGTCCATTATTATATCGTGTTGAGAATACATTGTTTTCCGGGTCCGTTTCTACTGTGAACGGCATTATTCAACAATCGCGCGAGATTTTTCATCAACTCAGCTGTCACAAATAATAAGAACTGTTGAAAAACATCTTGAATGTTTTGAATAATTCTGTTCACATTGAAAACTGAGCCGAAAAACAGTGAAATTGTCATATTGTCATGCCAGGACGAGTTTGTTACAAATGATTTAAAGAGTATTTTACACATTTGTAAAGCAGAATTCAGATTACCTAATATTTCTATCAATACAATTGAATTCTAAATGACATCACACATACTTTGCTTATTATTGTTTTGTTAGAAAAGTATTTAAAATGGTGTGATGTTGCATTTTTATTTTCATACCGTTATATTTTGGAACCGTTATCATTTACTGTTCTGAAATAAATAAAACTATAATAGTTTTCACAATCATAAACACTCCCAAATACTCACGTTCGCATGTAATTGCCGGCTAGTCGTCCCAGCAAAGTAGGTGTCACAGCAAAAAAATGTTATGCTTCAACAGAAAAAGTTTATTATGAATCTCATTGCACATCATTATCTCTAGCTTTCTTCGATAGATTATCTGGCCTGCGTTTGCTCTGTGATGAAGCACAACCTGCTACTGCATAAAACAGAAATTAGTACTAATGATGTTCGAATTGAAACGCTTTCTTTACAAATAATGAGAGCGTAGATTAATATGAAATGAACCCTAGTCGACATCTTCTCCTTATTGTCATTCAACAAACGTTAGACGGACGAAGGAACTAATTAATGGAAAAAGGGTCGATCTCGTTTGTTTCTGTTCTATTTTCCATCTTACCTTGCTTATGTTGTGTTTTGTTTATCAGTTACTTTGCATTCTAATAATAGCAAAAACAAAAATGAAAAAACAGTGTGTACAGCATTAAGAAAACTCTCACATAAGAAATCGTTTATAACTTCGCAAACTTATTATACCATTTAAAAGAAAAATCTTTTTTCAAATGTACTCTTTGTTTTATCTCACACCGACTAGTTCGGTTCATTCGTTTTAAAACACCTGTATAAAAACATATGGTATAAGTTTGATTTATGAAAATGAACGATCCAAAGCATGACCCACTTGTGTACCATTCATTAAATGCATTCAATGCATAATCCAACCAGTCCTCTGATTCAAAATCTGCTATCTCATACTGCAACATTTGCTGGTATCTACACCATTTGCGCTGCACATAGCGTGAGCAACTGTCGGGCAATATGGTGGAAGGGCACATAACAAAAGGGAAATTATTACTAGACATTATTTAAAAAAAAAAAAAGAATCGCTGAAGTAGGAATCGCTGAATGTGGGAGGAAGTTGAACATTCTTAAATTATTAATCGTTCGAATGCACGTAATGGTGAATAATACGGTGTATTTCCGCAGAAATGGAATCACCATATTTTACAATAGCATTGTAGATGTGTAATAAATCTCATAGAACATGCTGCACATTCTTCCGGGGTTGAGATTTCTAATTATTTAAAATATGTATTCCAATTAATGTTAACATTAAATACCACACCTTTTAATATTTTAGGTACGCAGCATCACGACAAAGCCGTTTGTTTCATTAATAATTTATATAAAATGTATCTCATCAAATCACTGCTAAACTTAAAGATTTCTAGGAAAGAAATAACATAAATCGTTGATTAAAACAGAGATTGGAAGAATTCGGCTCGACAGATAAATTTTTAATTTTATTTGCACAGAGCCGCAGGAGCACATGAATAGAAAACGTATTATATCTATATTTTTTACTTTCTTGATTAACATTACCGACAGGAATCGAACCACGTATGGCATTGTAGAAGTTTCATTTGTCTACGGGAGTATAAAAATATGTTATAAACTGTATTTCTGGCAATAGACCAGAAAGGATCGTTAACAACGATAATTATCGTTACTGTTTACTGTTGATTTTTTTTTATTTTCTTATTCTTATTTGATTAACTCATGTATTGATAACTCTTGTAAAATAAGGCTTGCAAAATGGGTTGCAAAATAGTACTTTGAATATAAACCTCGTATTTTTTTCGAGCGACGGTTGTTTGTATATTTTATTCAAAATATGTTTTGTTTTGTATTAAATTAAATAAAGTTTCAATTTAAAACCACATCACCTCTTTTATTCATTCGTACTTGCCGAAGATTGAAAAGCTTGCCAGCCCCTGGTTTAAAACATATGTCTATCTTTCTTGTTTCATTCTTGACCCTGCTCTTTGACATTGGCACGCGGGGTACCCCTTTTGTAGTATCGTTCCGGGTTGAGCGTAGCGTTCTTACTCATACAGTGCTCATGACCCTCTGTTCGTTCCATACCATCGTACAATAGAATTTATTTCACACAGTATAGGTGTAGTTTGTACGTGTTTGTTTTTGCATTGAATCTTTTTATTTGTATACCAAATTGTTCACTAGCTTCTAGTGAGTTCAAGTACATTGACTCGTTTGTAGAGACTTATCCTCCAAGCTTCGGTATAATGCACGCTCATCGAACGTTCTATTAGAACGATTTGGAATAAATATTTACCGATGAGACCCAGCCGTAGACACGATAAGGGGGTAAGAGATTGAGGAGTGCAATTGACTTGATGGTGCTGTTTGATGAACTTCCAGTGAACTTGTGGTGCGTGAAAGCCACAATAGTAATGGTAAAAGCTCTACATCTGGTCTCTAACGCCCACCAGGTCAACTTAAAGGTGGTAGTGACCGATTTACACAGTAGTTGACGGTCATTTGTAATGGAATTTCCGCCTTCACCCTCGATGAAGACGAAAACTCGTTTCGCCCGAACCTGCTTAGTGTTGTCCGTGGTACGTGAGCCTCATTTACTATGTTAATGTAGTTTGTTATAAAACAATCAATACTTCACAGTAGTTATTTACGTGGTGTACATCCCCTACTACGCCGTCGTGCAAGCCGCTACACGTAGTACGCTCTAGTCGACTTGCGTTCATTTGCCGACGGAACGCCGACGAGTTCGAAGCATCGTTAGTTAAAATCGGCCTGCAAACATTACTACGAACTACGGCTAGTGGGCTTGCAATTGTCAGTGAAAGTGTTTCAGCATTTGCGAGTGTGTGTGAGTGTTTGTGTGCAAAAGTGCACGTGAGCAAGTGAGTTTTTGAACGACTCTGTGTCTGTGTCTAAAGCGTCGGACGATCGAAGATGATGCAGCAAAAGTGCCCGACTATACCAGCGGTGTTTGCTGAGGCGGATGTGTTCATTACCGGGGGTACGGGATTTATGGGAAAAGTGCTTATCGAGAAGTTGTTGCGATCATGTCCCCAGATTGCTCGTGTTTTTGTGCTGATGCGTGCTAAAAGGGGCAAGTCACTCGAGGATCGTCTAAAACTGATCACAGATGGTGTGGTATGTATGCGCTTACGATTCATACCCCCTATTAATGAGTTGCAGTGCAATATCTATCAGTCATGCTTTTATAAATGTTTCTATTAACGCACACTAATGGCATACTGCTGTATATTTGAATTGATTCTAGCTATTTGATATGCTAAAGCGCGAGAATCCAGAAGTGCTAAAAAAAATACAGCCGATCGAAGGTGATTGCACGATGTTGAAATTGGGCATGTCCCCCGAAAGTATGGAACGCATGAAAGATGTGCAATTTGTGTTCCACGCAGCAGCTAGTGTACGCTTTGATGATCCGTTGAAAGATGCCATCTTGATCAACACTCGCAGCACACGGGAAGTTTTAGATTGGGCCAAAACACTTCGTAAACTCCGAGCTGTTGTACATGTTTCAACAACATACTGCAATCCGGAGCTGATGCACGTGGAAGAGAAGATCTACCCACCAAAGATGGATTGGAGGGAAGCGATTCGTATGGCGGAAATGTTTGATAACGCTCTCTTGGAAACAGTGAAAGAAAAGTGAGTATTGCGGTTCATGCGAGGAATCTCGTCGCCATTAGTCGTTATCAACAATGGGATCTAATGATCAATGGGATTCTTTTCGATCGATACAGATTAACGCAGTTTGCCCCAAATACCTACACCTATACCAAAGCACTAGCTGAACAGATCTGCTATGAGTACCGCAACGACATCCCACTCGTCGTTTTTCGACCGTCTATTGTGACCAATACAGAAACTGAGCCTCTCATGGGATGGGTGGATAATTTCAATGGTCCCATAGGATTGCTGCTTGGCTGTGCCTCCGGTGTAGTAAGGACAGGATTGCTCGATCTAGAGAAACGTATCAACTGCATTCCAGTTGATGTTAGCATTAAGGCAATCATCGTAGCTGCCTGGAAACGGGCTACTACAGATGAACAGGGAACACTTCCGGTGTACAATAGTGCCGCGGAGCCTGAGAAGACGATAAACTACGGCACAATGTTGTACGACGGTAAAGTGCTATTCGATCGCACACCTTTGAGCAACATGCTGTGGGCTCCCGGCGGCACTACAACTTCAAATAAGTACTGCTTCTATCTCGTATTTTTCTGTTGTCAATTGCTGCCGGCCATAATTGTGGATACTCTATTGCGAGTTGCCGGGAAGGTACCATTGTATGTATCATGTGACTATTCACATTGTGTTGTGTGTGCTATACATCAAACGAAAACTAATTATCCTTTTTACTCTACATACCTGCAGTTTGCTGAGGCTGAATCGTAAAATTTTCGACGCACAAGTTTCCCTAAGATATTTCATGAACAACGAATGGGTATTTAAAACCGAGAATTTCAAGGAGCTTGAGTATACATTAACTGCTGACGATAGGTAAATGTGTTGTAATGGTACCAGCATGTTGTTGTTGATCTAAATCTTGTTTTTCGTCTCGTTTTGTGCGCTCAAACAACAGAAAGGACTTTTCAACCAACTATTTCGTGCGTGGAATGATGGAGTACTACGAAAGTGCTATTCTTGGCGGCCGGCGATACCTGCTGAAGGAGCCAGATGAAAATATTGCCTATGCATTGAAAAAATACAAGCGTTTGCGGGTGTTGAATTATACGCTAAAATTTGCACTATCATTCTTGATTGTGTATTTAATATACAACAAGTACATAGTGTAACAAAAGGATAGAAAAGTTCTAGATGTGTGCGTACTAGTACTCAGAGATAAAATGATAAAGAATATGTGGACCATATACACCTGTGTTACTTACTATCTTTTTGCATAGATTCACTGAAAATCAAAGAGATCAGCATTGTCATTCACAGCGCACACGCGGTTTGTCCGCGCACGATCATGAAGTATTGGCGTATCTAATAACAAATTACCACTTTCACGGCATGTCTACATTTCAGCGGTTTGTTTAGCAGGGTCAAACATAACAGTTTTAGAATAGCTAATCAATATGCAAAACAGTGTGTGTTTGGCCTATCATTGCCACTTAAATCACCAATGAATACACAAGCAGTACAATACATACGAAAGAACCAGACGACGTTTTAAGCGCGATCTGATACGTAAAACTCCCCGCAGACCCAGTGTAAATGTCGCCTCGAGGCACTGTTTAGATTGCACTTTGGTAAGTCATGAATGTGTTAATTTTCGGCAACGGTTTGCTCCAGTTCGGTTCTTTGCATTGTCGCTACCAGAAGCAAGAAAGTAGTGGTGATGTGTACAGCATTATCCATTTCAAACTTTTAAGTACTGATTGTAGCAATGAACGTGTTTTCAGCTGTCTAAAAAGATTCAAACTTGCACGTAATAAACGCAGAAGATGTAAAAAAATGCTACTGGTAAATAACCAAATTGGTTCGAATTTCAATCAAAATGATGTTGCTGAATGGTTAAAATTGCTCATTGAAGCAATATTTTGATTGCTACTAATGTGTTTATATAAATATCTGTGTGTTTCGTGGTGTGGTGTAAAAAATATAATTAGCTCAAAGAACATGATTGTCACAGCCAGCAGTGCGTAGCAAAGAAGAACAAATCGAATGTCAGTTTTCTAGAATAATGCCTATTTTACATTACATTACATGATGTCATAACTTAGCTCTGGTGTATGAACCGGCTAGGACCAATCATACCTTCAAATGATTGCAAACAATTATCGCCCATCATTTCAAGGGGGTGTTTGCTACTGAGGAATTAACAGGACTCAATCTTTTACGTGCACAAAGTGAAGGCAGAGATGGTGCGAATGAAATGAAATCGTAAATCAATTACGTTTAATTTATTGCACCCATTTTTATACCACCTCTAGCACAAAAAAGCAGAACAATTCCTAGGAACACGAGGGAAATACTCGTTCCGGTGTTATGTGTTGCAAGGTAGTGGTATCAAAAACAGGGTTTTCTGTTCAAACTGATCAAACTGTGAAAACTTTGGTACGACTCAAACTGCTCCACCAAGGGCGGATTAAATACAATTTAAAGGATTTACGTTCCAGCGCATCAATCCATCAATCCTGCCTCAAGTTCCGAGAGCGATGACTTGGCTAGCCGAGCGGCTTATATATGGTTTCTGAAGGGTCTGCAATCTTTTCTATAGCGATAACACAGTTATTCGGGGCAAAATTAGCAAAAACAACAAGAAAGATGAAAAACTTTTTCCAAAAGCATCTTTATGTTTTCCTTTTTCACGCTTTGCAAAGTATCGCGAGGGGTATGTTTTATTCCTATTCAAATAGATTATGAGCATCTCACGCGAACTACACTGTTTCCCATGAGGCTTGACCCTCAAAACATGATATTCCCTATCGCGTAACTACGAGGAAGCACCGCAAGCTACACCAATTACATGCTTGCCTTGTTTTTTACGCTCAGAATGGAAAATGATTAATGAAGGGTCTTCTGTAAGGCCAGAAAACAAAAAATAGAGCACATTTTTGATCAATGAAAGGCGCAGATGAAAGGAAAGAAGAACAAAATGATCGAAAAGTAATTTTTATCAAAAACAAAAAGAGGAATTCCATTTGAGAAACACTTTACCATGGCCTGTGGTTAGAGGATTTCACTTTCTTTCTTTTTTTCCTTAAAAGACAAATTATTTCAGAAAACATTCATTGATGATATTTTGAATTTCTTTCTTCAGGTACATGCTTTGATTTTGAAAAGTTCCAAGTTTTTTGATTATTTAAAGTTTTTTTATTTACTTAAAATGGTCATGTGAATGTATGAATTTCAAGGTATCAAAATACACTTATGCAAATGATACTCATTTGAAGCTCCGAAGACTTATGCATAGGTTGTATTGGAGAAATAGTATTAATGCGGACTGCAAAGAAATCGCTTGAATCAAATTTTATGATTTTCAAAAATATTTAATATTCAGTTATTTATCTTATAGTTCATAGTCAATAAATTAGCAACACCGATATACGGACATCTGGATAAATGGTTCACGGATAAACATCGTTCCAGAGTACAATTTAATATGAATTTATGTTGTATTGATGTGTCAAAACAATACAATTTGCTTAAAGAACTTTCAAATTAAGAAAACCGTGTGTCTCCTTTTCCGTATGTCACCGGTACAAAAATTTTACAAAGTATACGATTGCTTTTAATTCGACAGGAAACTATAATTCCTGTGATTATTTTTACATTATTTTACAAACATGTCCAGATCATTTACAATTCGACTTATTTTTTAAAAGCATTTTAAATCAAATCCGCGGTTAACATTTATATTCAACACTTCATTTCGACCCTCGATTGAGTTTATAAGCACTTTTCCCAAGGAATATGCTATACGCGAAAACTCAAGACACGCTAATGTGGTCGATTCCGTACAACAGTTTATATCGGATAATTGCTGTACTGCGTATCTCGGAGACTACCTGTACTCGCATTAAATTGCATTATTCGGCACTACACATTTGTGTTTGCTGCTGACACACTTATGGCCACCTGCAGTCGTCTCGAGACAAAATGGAGAGATATTTTATATTTATTTGTCCACCAAATTGGTATTATTTGCTTATTACCACACTCGTTGCATGGTTGTACGGAGCGTGTAAAGCGGCAGAATCACCCCTCTGCCGACACCAACTGTACAAGATGTATGGAGCGAGGCGTTGAAAGAAAAACAAAAAGCATTACTAAAGTTGGAAGTAGCCGCGGCTTCCGTTTAACTTTATTAGTGCCGTGTAATGCTGCTTAGTAAACAAAGCAATCAGTGAGGTTATTTTTTTATGATGGGCAAGCGAAGTACCCTGCTCACATGAATGTGGTAAACGAACTGGGTTAAAACTGTACGGCTAGCTGGAACACTACGCTCGCCACGTAATTTGAGGCTAACTTCGCTGGAAGGTAGAAGTTTGTTTCGGCAAACTGCACGAAACAAACAGACCAAGTGTGGGATGTGCAATATATTTATGAGCAGAGTAAAAATGAGCAATGCTGAATTGGTATGTATGAATAGGGTGAACTTTGTTTGTGCAGCAGAGATTCGTATACCGAACTATGCAATAAACTCGTGCTTTGCAACGTGAAATGGTGAATGCAATGAAATGGAAGCTACTTTTGTAAAGATAAACAATCATTTCAAATATCCTGTTAGCAATGTTTTGATGATATTTTATATGTACAATCCTGCAATCAAATTTTGGAAAAATAAATTGGATTTAAAATTACAAAAGTTCTTATTTAAAGTTTATATCGGCACTTGAACGCAAAACAAACCAAATAGTAACAAATGTGTCAAAACGTAGGCTTTTTAACTTTTTAAATTCGTCTGGAAAAAAATATAGTTTACCATACCAAAACTTGCCAAATTGGTTTTTTTCCCAAAAAAACTGAACCAACAGTTATATTGGCATTGACATCGATTGTTTTGCAACTGTTTAGGTAGGTTTTTGTGAACCTTATGAAGGAAAAATCATAACTTTGCTCTTTATAATTCTTATTTACAGTTATTTATAAACAATTAGAGCAATTGTATTAAGTTTTTTAGTGAAAAACAGAAAGGTTTTTTGTTGCTGTTGAAAAGCTTTTTGGCAATAATTCGCAAATGTTGCAGCATTTTGTCGCAGTCACGGCCACGCGCCTTATCATGATTTAGTTTATTATCAATTTTAGCTTTAACGACAACATTTGCTTAAACGGTAATAAAATGAAGCCAACGGGTAGCCTGTAAAGTTGCTAAAACTTCCTACGGTTTTACTTATGCTATCGATCTACGATATTTTATGCAATAGCGCACAATACTTGCACTATTTTTTGGGCAAAATTAATGAAAACAGAACAGAAAACAGAAACAGGCAAAACAAAAAAAGAAAGCAGAACAAAAAACATAGCTTGTTCGCATTCTTAATCACATCTATAGTCCCATAATGGTACCTTAACAAACATTAAAGATACCTTAATTACCATGAAGTGCGTAAAAAATACAAAAAAATACAATAAAAACTAGACAGATTTTATCAATCTACTCGTACAAAACTGGGTTTGTAATCATATTATGTTAAACTAGAGAATATATTAAATGTGTTAAGAAACAGCCAGCAGGTTCAAAAATAAACAACGAAGCCAGAGTGATTGTCAAAAACAACCTTCTTTGCACACAACCAGCGATCAAAATTGCACACAAGCAATAGCGAAACAAATCGTCCGTTGGTTGGTGGTGTGTTTTATGCACAAGCAGAAAATAAGTAAACACCAAATATAACCGACCACGGAGCTGGTGATTACTATTCGCCCACGGCTTTAGACATTAATAGTGGTACTCTTCTAGAAAGGAACAGCAAAAACACGAAGTTTTTAAGGTCGGTTCAATTTACGTTTATATTTCTTTACATAATGCATTCCTGCCAGCACTGCTTTGCATGGTTTGTAGACCTAGAAAAGAGCAAGAGCTTGTTAGATGAGCATGAGAAAAATGATAATAATTTCAAATTATCAGCCAAGACGTGCCACTTCAAAGGTGCATACTGATGTTCGTCTCAAAGTGGTGCTTAAGTTTTAATTTGAATTGTAATTACGATCGGTCTCTCGGACCCGTCGGACCCGACCCTGCATCCTACGAGATTCCTCGCGGCAGTACAAACTAGGCTTCAAACTTTATCGATATGTTTTTTTCTTGTAACAACAAACGTATATTAAAAATAATCACGCGACTTTTGTCTTACCCATAAGATGGCAAGATATGCTGGCCCCTAGCATGTGGAACCAATAAGTGTCATCTTAAGAATTCTTTAAAATGTATTCACTCACAGCATTTCGAGGCTTTTGCGTGCAGTATAATCCCGCGAACATTTCTTTAAGAGTTTTGCGACAAAGTTTAGATATGTGTTGGTATACTTGGTTGTGCAAAGATTGAATTTAGCGCTATTGTTGCATTTTATTTGGAAGAATGACGAATGATACAGAGCTAAATGTAGACTAATGTACATAATTTTATTATTTATCTATCGGCTAGCGTTTTGTCAAATTTGCAACAGTACATTTTTAACACATTAACTACGCCTTTGTTCTTTAAAGTTCATAATGGAAATATTTATTCCACTTTAATATGTTAAGTAGAATGCTTAGAACAAGTAATCTTAACCATAGGTTTACCAGATCGAAAATATTATATACTACACAGACGGCGAGTCTCTGGCGGTCAAGGGATGTATTTTTCAAAAGAATCCATTAGCGACCATTTTTTCATCTATTCCAACAGCTTTTGTGCTCATTTTAAATACTTCCTACTCCACCGATTCCTTCCCCGCTTTGCTTTCTGGCATTGTGTGAAGCAGTCCCGCATTGCAATGGCAATATTTGAGCCGTGGATAGTGCAACTTGGCAATTACGCTACGATTACACTCTTTGTTCTTAATGGTGCCAAATTTTGTCTGCATTCTTTTGAAATAATTTTACATTCCTGGCCGCAAGGGATGGGTTTTAATTTATCTTTTCCAGTGTTCTAACCTTGACAAGAGTGACATCCAACCCGGCCAAGCGACATAATCCGATCATGGAACAGACATTATTAGTCATGCAATGACGTAGAGTGTAACCCGATCGAGCCGTTGGTGGCGACAGGGCCGACTTTTTTTTGTAGCAACAACGCAAAACGAATGGACAAGGAGATGACACGATGACCCATACCTTTCTTTCCATGAATGATGGTTGCGTCCATATGCTACTACACGCTTCGGGAAACAGCGAAAATTACACACCCACCATATTCATCCATAACGTGCGTGTTTGATAAGAGGGAAAATAAAACAATCGTATCGCATTACTTGGATGGTGATTGTTCGAATGATGACGAGCAATATCAGTTCAGTATTCGATCTAGCGGCTGTCAAAGATGACCCCCGGCTATGGAGGGCTAATAAATTAGAAAATTGATTTACAACACCCGAAACACCCAAAACCTGATCCGGTGCGATTTTCATGCGTACTAATTTTCCAGAAGAAAATTTTATCGTTCCCAATACCGGGCATAGCAAGGATGATTTATGATTGACCTGGAAAAGGAAATTCGATTTCGGTTCTCGCGAAATGATAACGGCCCGCCAGAAAATGCATGATACAGTACAATTTGAAGCAACCTATCCCTACGATTTCGTGCTGCAAATTAGTGTGTGTCACGTACATGGCGAAATGATATATTTTAGACTAAACATGATGGCTCGTTCCAATTCAATTTAAATATTCTTGGGCGCTCTCATATGCTAGTATTACGAAAGGGTGACTGAACTAAGTCGTTTTTAGCGCTACGCATTGATGAGTTCGTTTGAGCAATTTAGTTAGACGCTTAACTGGCGAATATGGTAACCATTTGTATTTTTTTAATACACTCGACATGAATAAAAACCCCTCATGATCAATTCGACGACTAACGCATGAGAAGAACGAGCAGAATAATGCATATTTACGCAGTACAGTAAATACAAGTTATTGGAAAAAACAAAGCTGATGTTACTTAAACGCAGCTATACTTAAGTACGATATATAAAGCACAAGCTGATTGAGCTTGTTTGTCATATCGTGCACCTAGACGAACTAAAAACATAAACAAGCAACTTTTTACCTAAAAACAGACTTGATACACTTAATACTTTGATACACATGGTATGATGTATATTTTCATTTAATCTTTGTTTTAATCTGTTCTTTGGCCAAAAACGGGTTTTGTTGAATGCTGTGCCCCTCACTTTTCTACGCTAGTATGATTACGAGCTGCAAGGTTTGCAGGAAAAAAGGTTATCTATTCCGAATGAAAAGATGGTTTTTATTCAGCTGTTAATACTTAGTTGTTGGTAAACTGTTTTAACTTTTAAAAATGTCTCAATATACAACTACATTTTATACATCTCTTATTACTCTCTATGACTGGACGGCGAACTGTCTACGGCCACAATGATCCACTTAGTTCGATGAGTAGGGCATTTAATGAGGTGAATCTTTTGTTCGATTTCTGCAATACGTTCCAATCTTTCAAAAATAGCTGAAAACATGGGTTTTAACGGTGTACACATCTCTATGTGATTGATACGTGATGTCCTACCTTACATTAGATTAGAAACTAAGATCATTCTCCGGGATCCTTGTTATCCATTGAATGTAACGAACAAATAAATAAATAAATAAATTATTCCCCATTTATTTATTTATTAACCTCAAATGGCAAATGGCTGATGGTGATGGATAGGCAAAAAAAATGTTCGTATATTAAAAAACTGTTTGGTTAATTTTGGTAATAATAATAATGATAATAATAATAATAGTAATAGTAATAGTAATAGTAATAGTAATAGTAATAGTAATAGTAATAATAATAATAATAATAATGATAATAATAATAATAGTATTAGTAATAGTAATAATAATAATAATAATAATAATAATTATAATAATAATAATAATAATAAAAATAATAATAATAATAATAATAATAATAATAATAATAATAATAATAATAATAATAATAATAATAATAATAATAATAATAATAATAATAATAATAATAATAATAATAATAACAATAATAATTATAACAATAGTAGTAGTAGTAATAGAGGTAGTAGTAGTAGTAGTAGTAGTAGTAGTAGTAGTAGTAGTAGTAGTAGTAGTAGTAGTAGTAGTAGTAGTAGTAGTAGTAGTAGTAGTAGTAGTAGTAGTAATAATAATAATAGTAATAATAATAATAATAATAATAATAATAATAATAATAATAATAATAATAATAATAATAATAATAATACTTTCATAATGCTGAACTTTTAATGTTTAGCCAAATAATGCAATAATGAGACTACCCCGAGATTTTAACACCACAAAAATGGAATTGGAAGAGATTTAAGTATACAATATTGGAAGAGATTGGAGATTGGAACAGATCGATATAAAAAGGCAATAAAAATGCACGGAATAGGTCAGCATATTGTCTTTTGTTAAACAATATAATTTAAAGCAGACTTGTGTCAAAATCATCTGTTTGGCGGGAAACTTGCTAACCTGAAAATTCCTTTTGCGGTTCGCGATATCTAACTCGAAAATCGATGGTAAAGGTGTTCCATTTCAAATATAGACTTGATCAATCATAACTTCATAGCGTCACGGGCCGCATACAGAACCCTCAGGAGGCCGCGGGCTGCCAGTTTGACATACCTGATTTAAAGAATTGATAACGTTCATAAGTGTCGTATACATAATCTTCACTCTACCCTGTAGCTATTAAGTAAAAGTGTAGCATTAGAAAACTATTTTCCATTCGCATTTTCACTATCACAAAATTGATGCAGGTGTCAAAAAGCCAGCGAAAAGAAATATTGTCCCGTCTGCACATTTTCCAGCTCAATCAATTTCCGGGTTTTCCACTTCTTTCCGCCATATTTCGCTAGGAGCAATTTTATGAACGACAATCTCGAAACGAATGCAATGAGATTTCTTCATACCGCTTAAGCTGTGCAGCAAGAATCACGGTTTGTGTGGCTCTTTGCTGCACTTTAGCTTCGAGCGAGTCATTTGCACCACCAGCGTCATCATCTAGCGAAAACCGTCCGGTTGGGCATCAACCAAGTTCCATTTCCGCCAGAAGTGGAATCTGGTAAGTTTTTCAATTTTGAACTTTTTTACTCCTACTTCCTACCACCAACGCTGCGTGAAATGATGGATGGCCACGAGTAGCCCACGGTTGTAACCGATCCGAAGGGCAACACAATCGCAGCATAAATCCCTGCGCTGGGACGGAAGCATTCGTTTGAAACTGAATAAGTATATGAGAATTCACGTACTTTCCTTTCCCAACAGCATCTTTCACTACACACTCACATACAGACACTTTTTATATCACTTGTAAAAGTCCTTCGTAGCTAGTGTGCTGTCTCATGTTGCTTCTCAAAGGAATTGGTGAGTACGTGTTGATAGCGCAAAGTGAGTAGTTGATCAATTTATCCATTTCGGATCGAACGAATGACGCGCTATATTGCCCATGGATGTGACTGCAATGCAAGGAACAGGTATTCCCAACAGTCTCTTTTGAGGTTAGTCTTTTGTAGAAGTTACCCGTCACGTAGCTTTCACGCTTGCTCCCATTGGGGTTTGTTCCTTGAATTCAAATTCGAATGTGAGGATAAGCAAGGGTTGTACATATACTTGCTTTAGCATGATTAACTTCACACGAAAACATGGTTTGCTAGATACAACACAACGCAACGAATTGGCATTGCAACCGTCATTTAACCCTACCAGTCATACCATCATTTAAATTTTCTTAAGCTTAAGAGTTTGTTAAGTTTAGTCCAGGTTAAAAAACTATTTAAAAAAAAAACAAGAAAAATATGTATGACATACTTGTAACATTGCTACTTGGGAGTCCTTGGGAGTTCGTATACCGTTACGATTCAAATTACGAGCAGCTTCCAACTCCGGACATTCATGATGTTTTAATTTAATTTCTTCATATTTTGTCAATTAATTAAAAATATGTCTGGCCTCAAGTAGGCTCTGTTGTCATAGTAAATAAATGTATTCTACAGATTTGCTTAAAGCATACGCCGGTGTAATTTCATCGAAATCTGGTTCAGATACATTTTAATACATCAGAGTTCATTGTAGAGGTTTATCAACGTCAAAGGAACAGTGTTTTATCAAATGGTGCTTGCATTTTTATTATAACACGTTTTTAATTCTGTCCGGAATTCGCAAGATATTTTTTTACTTTATTTGAAAGTCAGGACAGCCGAAGAAAATTGTGATTAATTGCAAAAAATAATACTCCTTGACAAAAATGTCCTATGTGTCCGTAAATCGATGCAATACGGTATAACAATTAAAATTAGTATCAAATATTAAACAGCCTCAATAAACCCCACTTTTATGACCAAAATACCAACTAAAGAGAAAAAAATCAAACTAAATACTGAAAGTCGTATACAACTTTTAACCTGTGGTGAAACCAGCTTATCAATCAATTTAAAGAAACAATGATTGCTCATTCGTAATTCAGTGCAATCAACATAGTTACATTCTTTAGTAACAGACTTGGTTGAATAGGATGAAGATAAAATACACCGAAAGTAGTTCTTGATTATACACACCGGAGATTAGTTAATTAGGTATCTGCTACTTACTTACAGGTAAGTGCATTGTTGCTCAAGTTTAAAAAAAAGCTTTTGCTTATATTTGAAAATATTATTTGATATTTTTTAACAGTTTTTGAGAAGTGAATTTTTGTACTGAAATTTCATACATACATGCGTCCACCATTATTTTTGGGAGGTTTATTTACTGTATGCATCAAAGAAGAGGTGGAAATGTTTTCAAATGAATCACTGTTGCCAAATGTTGTGAATATAACTACAATTGCACATAATTTATTTTAATTTATTTGCAATATCCAAATGGCAACGCGGCAACTGTAGCTGTATTTTTATCGTACAATCTCGGAACCAGCAAAGCCTTTTATCATATAACAAAATCGTGCTGACTGAAAACAACCCCAAAGACCCGCGTATTCTCAAAGAGCGTTCTTAACTGATTGTCATTTTTATTGACAAGCACCAGCTGTATGGAAGTGTTGTTGAAGGCCACAGCCGACTAATGTCTCATTTTGCCTCTATTCTCGAGCGTCGTCGCAGCATGCCGTTGGAATAACAGCAAAGGATTCTCTGTCAACACTTTGGCGACTGTCGCAGATGCCGCGTTGAAGTGGCCGAACAATTTAATTCGATTTTTCAATTTGATAAACTTTATGAATAGCATCCATCAGTTTACTTACAGCCCAATTGAACGTGTTGAGAGTGAACGACAACTGGGAACATAATTTCGTTTAATACATTGAACAGACCCCCAAAATCAAAGGTTCTAAGAAATGCGCGACTAATTCGTTTAATTCGCTCCAACACGAATCAAGGGCCTACACTACCGAAGCCGGTTAGGCATTATGTTGGTGAGCAGCATGTTTATATGCTTGTTTACTACTTTTTGTTGGTTGATGGTATGATCAACCGTGAACGAAATAGCACGGACCTGTTAATAAACAATTATTTGCATTCGTTCTAGTTTCTGCGTTCAAACAAACGTGAATTTTAATTGAATCCCTTTTTACAGTTGGCCTAACCTTTGTAAAATTTGGCATCATCGTAGTGTTTTGATGGTTTCAGTTTTTTGTTTTAAGTGACCACAATAAATCTTGAAGATCTGTGTATAATTTTAATCCATTTTGTATGCAGTAAGGGTAAGTTAAACGACAACCGAATTAACATAAATTAATACCACCCAAAAGTTTATTATGTTCTGCCAAGTGTGGCCCCAGTATTTTTTAAATACTGCTTTGTTGCATTGCTTTTTTGTATGAGACGATGGGCGATCTAGACTCAATTAGTAGAACAGGGCGAAACCCCCCAACGACCCATGGCATGAGTTATCCAGATTTCACGAAACGTCTAGCTTACACATTTCTGCAAGTGGCATCATCGCAGCCAAACATTCGCTTAAGCTTGCCTACGAATCATCCGTCTCTTGTGATGTTACGATAAAAGCACTGTCAAGCATGGTGTAAGAGAAGTGTCTACAATGACATGAAAATTGTCCGGTAAAAATGAAACAACGAATGGTATGGAACCCTTTTAATTCGAAGGTCCTCATTTACCTTCGCCTGACAGATAAGGCTTCAAAGGAAGGAACAGTGATGGCGACAGGCCTGCCAGAGAGTCGCGTATTACACACCATTAACACAACAACTGGACCGGGGTAGTATCTCTTGCTCGCTAATTAAATTATTCATTCCATAACCAGCAACAAACGGCATGGGGCCGCAATAGATCACAAAAATTGAATTATAGCTAATGGCAAATGATAGATAGGTCTTGCTCTGCATTGCAAAGCATTGAATTTCAATTTAACTTTTGTGTCACAGTATTTATCAACGGTTGTTTGTACAATATATAATCAAATCAACTGATACAGGCATTCCAAAATTTCCAAATTCGTTTGGAGCGGGGGGGGGGGGGGGGTTTGGAGGAGGAGATTGACAGTGATAAAAAACACGCACACGTTTTTGAAGTCGTTTCAATCTTTGACTTTCATTGGCGAGCATCAAAGAAATAAATGAAACTTCAACAGAAACCGTTTCTAGCTTACGCTTCATCAAGCACATGATTCTTTAAATCGTGTATCCATACGATTATCCTCATAAATAAATACACTGACCATTTATTTAGTTCACAAGAATAACTGTACGCCATCCATTAAACGGCGCGTGACATGGTTTTTTTTCAGTCGCAAATACGGTTATTCATAGAATCGTAGCCGTTTTGTGAAAAGTACTGTAACATAAAATGTGCTTTTTACATGGTTCTTCAAAGAACATGACAAACCTCTAAAAACGTTGCATTTTGAGTAAAAATGATGCAAAATTATTATAATTCACTTCACTCTTGAAAAGCCACGTATTTAATTATAACATACTCTAACATTAAAATAATTTAAGCATTTATTGGGGCGGTCCCGTGGTACACAGTTTGTTAATAACATACCCGTCGTGGGCTCAAGCCTAGAATGTATGTAATATGAAAATGACAAAAAACGAAACAACAACCACTCACCTTGGTACCTGGCTTTGTACTTTATGTATGGCAAATTAATACTTTGCGTAGTACGTTTTAGCTGCTCTTAAAATAAAAACCCCCAACTTCCACTGTACAAACCAATAACTCTCATCTATTCACTGTAATTCAACGGTGTGGTACACACAATTAACAAGGAAAATGCCATCATGTACTGCTGGTGCAGTGTGCGAATACGAAACACAAACCAACACACACGCACAAGGACGACTTACACTAGAGAAATCTTGTCTGAAGGATGCGTACTAGTGTGCTAAACACAGTGACCAATCATTCTCATTCTCTGCTATGTTAGTCGCACAAACAAAACGGACGTACACACATACACACATACACACCAACAATCACTCATCTTCGAGTGAATTTCAGCGTGAAAATTTGATTTCTTTCGATAATACACAATTCAGATGCACTTCACTGACGTGAACGGTTTCTGCACTAATTACAGACTTTGGCGTGACAACAGTGGCATACTTGGATCCGCATTCCAATGCCAACTATATCACACTCACGACGGTTGCATTGGAAATGGGCCTGGGTGATGGAAATTTCGAATGGCTGTAACGGCTACCAACCAGCACGCACTCGCGATACTCAGCACAAATGGCGTGTACGTGTGTGATAGCCTCCACTCTTGGGGACTGCCGTCACGAAACTGAGACCATCGCAGCGAACCAGCGGCTCCAAAGGCCAGCATCCAATTGCGACGGAAAGACAGCCCGGTTCGCCATACGCATGCTCACCACATTTCTCCTACGCGACTACAATAAAGCCGATGAATGAAAGCGTTCACTTCACAGTGCACAGCATCGGCAGCGTGGCGGGAAACGGAGCAAGCACTGTGCACACGTGGTGGATACGGAGGCTTGTAAGCGGCTGTTCTTGCGGAGTTCTCTAGCCTCGAGCAAAAGAAATATTCATGCGACTGGTTGGTTTGCTGCTAGCCTTCACCTTGCAACAGGATGCAGGTTTGAAATGTGTGATTTCCTCGCAATGTGCAATGACTGCACCTCCCTTGCACACCTGTTGCTGGCTAAGTGAGCAAGCCAACCCCCGGCATTGCCGTGATTGTCGCCGTCGCCTTGCACGGGGTGGTTATTGAGTTAGAGGTAAATTAGTATCGCGCCGCCATCGCTAACGAGGCGACCATCATCGGAACCAACGTGCATACCGACTTCATATACTGGCGGCAACTGCTCTTGTAGGCAACGAGCCGAGGAAAGGAAATTGGTTTTGCATACGAAATTAGCCGCCAATCGGCCGGGCGTACCTCAAAAACCGCCCACACTCGCGGACGGTTATTGTTTGGAGCGTGGAACAACAATTGGTGCCTATAATTTGACATCGACTCCGACTAACCTTTGACACACCATCGCGTTAGCGTGCATCTCGTGCGGCAGACTTTGAGGAGTGGATGTGTTTGCACCATGTTGGGAGCACATTTCAATAGCTATAGACATAATCAATAGCATGGATAAAATATTAACGGCAGAACACGACAACGAAGCTTAGAAAATATCGCTTTTGGAGATAGGGGCTGCAAGCTTTTCGGATTTTATTCATTTAAACGCAGCACAAGGTAACCATGTTTGGGTGCATAACACAATTTATTTAGCAAAGAAAAGCAATTCTTTCGTATCTATTGGTCATAAGCTTAAAAGAGTGGTAGCATGTCACTAAATTAAACTGGTAGTGGTGGCGGTGGTGGTGGTGGTGGTGGTGGTGGTGGTGGTGGTGGTGGTGGTGGTGGTTGTATTGTGGCTATTGAAATGGTTTATGCGACAAACTTTGCCCAGTGATGGAATTTGCTTAATGAACATCACCTGAACGAAGTTAGTCGCATAACGATGTGTAGACTCGTCTGTACTTCTTCGTCGATATAGCACTGTTTGATCAAAGTAACACTCGCCCATCGGCTTGAACTTGAACGATCCTCGCTGCTAATGGATATGTCGACATTAAAGTACAACTACTGTGATATGATCTATAACTCAGATCACAGCAGAAGTTCCTTCAATACTGACACCCTAGTTCCTTACTTTACTTTCTAACTTAAAAAAACGATACACACGCACACGCACAGATATACGATTTCAACTTCAAGCACTGTCCTGCACGTTGCACCTCGTCTCGTTCCATCGGTGCCTGAAAGTGCAAAGTTAGTAGGTAACTACTGCTGTGATATGGGCGATAACGCTTTACTGTTCACATATCACACCGGGAGTTCCTTCAGACTTCAAACACTTGATAATCTCTCTCTTCCTTTCTCTCTCTCTCTCTCTCTGTCTCAAACCAACCTATTCTTTCTTCTCTACACGCACTGGTCTTTTTCTTGTTTTGCACTGACGATTTTTTCAACGATTTAGGGTACGAGTGTTCGGTCTAGTCACTTTTTGTCAATTCAATCACAAGCGACTACTCCGACATTCGCCCTAATCCGTGAGCCGGGACGTGAAACAATGAACCTCACACGATCGTCACGTACTGTACTCGATCTCCAGAAACACACTGACTCAACTATCGGTGATCGGTGTTCGGCTTTCTTCTGCTGGTCGGAGGTGCTGTTGCAATACTGTTCAACCATCAACTGATAGCATAAGCATAATTGCCCTCACCTTATATATGTGACCAATTTCAATATCCAGGCTAGCAAATCCATCCAGCGCCGCGCACCCGGTTGCTGTCGTTAACCGGCCGGACATTCCTCCCCCCTCCCCCCACGAACTGGAGGGTACATGCCCGGGTACGGGGTAAAACTGATGACACTATAGGAGCAGTCGGTTTTGACCGTTGGCAGTTTCGTCAAGGTAGTTTTTCATCAACACAAAACACTAGATAGAACCACGGCCCAACCAGGGGTTCACCAACAGCTCTGATTATGACAAAACTGCTACCGTTGCAAGTTACTGTCGCTTCTTCTTAATGTTTCTGTAACCGTTGGTGGTAGTTGGTAGTAAAGAAGGAAGCTCACTGCCCACTTTTTGTATGTTGTCCCTCCCTTATACAAGGCGTCGACACATTGGGGTAGAAATAAAACGTCCGTTAAACTCATGGCTGCACAGCCATGGGGGAACGCAGGGTAGGCGCAGCCTATGCGTTTGTACGGCGCATAAAAACACGTAAAGCTGAATGTGTTCAAAACGGCTACAGGTAGCGGCCGTGCATTTCTGTCGCGAAATGGTAAATGTTTTAATTCCACCACGCTCGGTTTTTAAAATCAACGCTTACTGCGCGTAAAGGGGTAGGTAGTGCCAACAGCCTTAGCTGAGGTAAGCTTATTTTTCTGCAGAATTGTTTTGCACCCATCGCAGTAGGTCAGTAGGGATAATTGTTTTAATTTGTACGATGGTGTTTTAGCTGCATTCTCAGTTTTAATGCACTGGTTGACCCAAATCGTAATGGGCGTTTCTAACGAACTTTTCCTACACTCTTTAAATAAAGTAGCGCGTTAACTGTATCGTATAAAATGCATTTTTTTCAATGTACCCTAAATGTTAGAACACCCCAAAAGGCAACCGAAGGCATGCATAGTACATTGTAGTTTTATGCTATTCGATCGAGGCATCTTAGGCCAAACAGCTTAATTTTCCAAAGCTTACTTAGGGAGTTTAAAAACACACTTCTTTCTTCGTAATTAGCACCATGTGCTGCGCAATTATCTAATCTGGCACAGCAAAGGGAAATAGCATCACCGAAGGTCGTCCGAAAAAGTTGTGAAATTTATTCCCTCGAGTGTCGTCTTCGAATGTGTCTGAAATAGAAATGTGCTAAAAAAAGAGTCCACAGTGTTAAGATGAAGTAAAATGCAGCTCACCCATCACTGTGTGCGTGATTCTCAAGTGGGCCAACTTTTGAGGTCTGATTTTGACAGCTAAGTAAAACGCTTTGTCCCGAACTTACACACCATTCTCCAAAGGGATGCAAGTTAAAGACGAATATTTCGGTGGTGTACAGTTCGAGCTTTGCCGTATAGCAAAATCCGACCAAGGAACCACCAGTTCGGCCGTTACACAGCGTTATGCTTGTGGAGTTCCCATTCAATGCTTCTTGGCAGCTGAAAGTAAACCATACGCCTTCCTCTGCTGGCTTAATTTGTCTTTGGAGGATAGCTGTGGAATAGCTTCATTCCCAAAAACATCCTTTGTGTAGTTTTCGTTTTAAAAAGTACGCCGTCCTACCTGTCCTCCTGGGAGGTAACGTAAAAGTTTTTTCCCCCATTTTGTCCCCTCTTTCTGCCGGCCAATGTATAGAGTGTGCCGCAAATCTAGCAGCTTTCCTTATCATATAGTATCCATTTTCATGTGCGGGACGGATATTTTGTTGCATAAAGTACAATTACGCTGCACATGAAAGTAAGCATGCTAGCGAGCGGACGACCGAGCGTTCAAAGTTCGTCCGTCGTCCATCGTGAACGTCCCATCATCATGTCGGTTCGGTGTAATACTTTTGCGTAAACATCACAACCAGTGAGCAGAATTGTAAAGTAATCGCTACACTCCCGTACGAGCAGCCTGAGCTATCCATTTAAGCAACGCGCTGTGACGTTTGGCAAAGCATAAATCTGCGATGCTACGTTTAGAATGAAGGGCAACACCACATCCTGGAATGGTGAACGTGAAAGAGAATAGGAGTGGCCAGAGGCACAACATGGAATTTTAGTTTCCATTCCAGCAAGCGTCCCTTGCCGTTCATTAGAATATGTGTCGTTGTACCCAGCGCAAGACTTGAACGAAAGTTTCTTCTCAAACGAAAACTTTCACGTTGAATGGGCTTATCGTAAGACTTTAACGTGTATGTAGATAACAAGAGCAATCAATAAATTACCGATACAATATGTTTTTTTGTTGATTTTTTTACGATTTTTTTATGTCACAGATAAATCTACATGTGCTATTAAAATTATGTCATTCGGACAAGCATACAAGTTGCAGTTAGAATTATATGAGTTTCTGAATTATTGATACTAACATGCCCTTCATGAGTTGAAACCCCGTATGGACCAAGCTCCTCCCCACCCCCTTCCTCCGTTATATTCATAGGATTATCTTGCTATCAGTAAATCAATGCCGAACTTTAACACTAGCTTTACAGAACCCGCCAATTTGACGGAATTTAAACTTTGAAGTGAAATACTAAAAATACCTTTCAACCTTTCAAATAGTTTGATTTTTACTATTCGTAAATTTATCATTACATGCTATGAGTTTGTAGCATGAGTATTATTTTCATAACTTTCATAGATTTTCAGATACATATGTGATATAACTATCTCTACGGAGCCCGTCAAATTGACGGGTGGGTTGATTAGATTAAGGTTATGTAGTTAAGTTGTAACATTTTTCATTAAAAGTAAATGTAGGAATGAAAGAGAACAATAATCCACTTATTATCTTAAGCAAATCTTGATAAATGATTTAAATAAAGTGGCCTCAATCGGAATTGATGATCAACTTATTCCTCGTGTGTTTCGAAACTCCCGCAGACATCGGTCAAAATGTTGCATCGAAAAGATATCGGTTCATGTGTTCGTTGAAACAATAACGACTGTTACAATAAATTAGCATTATGCATACATTTTTTATGGAAACTAAAACATGTTAAAGGATTCTAAATTTTAGTAAAATAGGAGTTTTCATGATTTTAACCAATCGAAATACGTATGTTTATCCATCCGTCAAATTGGCGGGTGTCTGTAGAGATAGGTATATAAGAGACGCCCGTAAACCTAGTGTTAAATAAAGTCGCAATAAAGCTATATAGATAAAAGTGCCAGCCAAAAATACTAGTTTGTTATCTTCTTCTTCTATTTGGCGTAAAGTGCAACGCGGACATGCCCGGCCTATACAGGCTTTCGAGACTTAATTCATTACCACTCAACCGGATAGTCAATTTTTGGCTACGGAGGGACGGTCCATTGTAGGCTTGAACCCATGACGGGCATGTCATTGAGTCGTACGAGTTGACGACTGTACCACGGAACTGTCCATCCTTTTCAGAAATTTTTACTTTACTTTTGTTATAGAAAAGCATTCAATTCAGCATTGGTTTAGTATCCAACATAAATTAAAAAAAACATGTAGAGTCCCACGAGTCGTTTAGAGAAGCGCGAACAAATACGAACAAACGCGCACATGTTAGAACAGTACATAGCTCGCTTTTCGTTCTAACACTGTAGAGAAATACCGCTTCCGTTTGTGATAATTATATAGTATAACAACATAATGATGATAAGTACCGGTCAGTCGTATGTTTTCTTTTTATTCTTCTTCTCCATGTCTTAGAATGTCGCCCAGGTTGTTGTCGATCAATTCGGCAGTACGTTTATACGTTTCATGACATGCCCTTCGATTATCGTTCAGCAGAAACAATGCCCCTCCATAGCGGTTGAGATAAGCCAACGGGTTGACCACGAGTGTAGTAATGCCTTCGGCCCCAATCTTGCTATCTCATCGCTGTACACATCGAATGTACTGATGATGACGTTGATGCTGTTCATTCGATCAGTGGTATAGCATTTGCTCAACATGTTCCGCCAAACGTTCGAGGTGAACAGTGCACAACAGTTCCCAGGCTACCACCATACGCAATGGACGGCGCGCAAACTAATGAGCTAACGCAGTGGCCTTTGGTCGATCGGGAGAGCATCAAAAAGATTACACAGTGGCTCACCACTCAACCGCACCTACCGCAAATTCAAGGTAAGGCTGAGTAGTCCTCGCCCAAGCTTTTTGTCCCGTGGTTCTGCTACTGATCTACAACAGCTACTTGGATGTGAATTCAAATGGGACGCTTTTTTGATTTCTGCTTTTTCAACCTTTTTTTGCTTTGCAGAACACGAAATCGCCCAGTTCCTGCATGCAAACTATGGCCACGAAGAAGCAACCCAGCGCACTATCGAGAACTATTACACCCTGCGGACCAACTATCGGGATTGCTTCACCGACCGGGACGTGTTCAACGATGCGATGCAAACGGCACTCAGAATCATGTGAATATTACATTGAGAGTAGTGTAATTATTTAAGCGAGCTGGCACATCACATTCCACGCGGATGTGTCTCTGCTGCTTTATGGTGTCGTAGTATGGTACACACAACGCGCATTTATTTGTTGTGAATTTGTGTGTAAATATTGCATCAAGCAAATCTTACAACCCGGCGAGAAAGAGTGTAGTTGTGCGCTGGTGACGCAGAAGCTTCACAGCATTACGCACAATACACGCCACAGCGTTATCGAACAGAACAGAGCGTGCTTGATTTTAAAGATCTCACGTACACTACCGTAAAGGCGCATTGAAGTAAACGCAATGTTTAATGTTTGCAATGCTTATGTGTGCCATTGGCGTACGAAATTGAGCGAGCATTAACATTCTTAATTGGCATATTTACATCTATTTACATCAGTTTTCTTTCCTTAACTTATCGTTAACGGTATCTTCTGAGTAAAATTTATTTATTTTTTCATGCTTAACGTTAGTAAAAGAAGGGCGGGAAAAGCAAGAGCTCCTCATCGTAATATAAGAAGCAGTAGACTCTTCAACATGTCTGGCTATTGAGTCACTCACAATTCCATCGGTTGCTCTCAAGACATTATTTAGGGTAGAAATGTTAACCTATGAGTTCATTATGACAAAGAAAATCGACCCCCTGGAAGGAGATCTTTTGTGAGAATTAAATACGACAACGTACACAACAAAAAGAAAGCGTTCCGTGGGGTGGGAGGCAATAGTATGTTAGAATTGGTCTCTCGCGTGCTGTTTAATATAATCTTCAATAATATTTTTTTTAAATTGGTAGAGTATAAAAAAAGGCTAATAAATATAATTATTCTTTTTTTTTCTTTAAATGGACCATTTCCCATAGGATGTTCACCATACTGCCAGGAGAAACGAAGGAAGGATATAAAATGGTTTACACACGTTTGCTCACCTCTGATGCGTCCCACTTCAATCATCCGCAGATACTAAAATTGTATGTATTCAATGGATTAGAAACAATTTGGTAAACACCGCACATTCGCCTATAAATTTTTCCTTTTTCTTTAGCATGACCTTGTGTCTCGATTTGTGGGTGAAACTTGAAGGCAATGCAAAGGGGCACATCATGCTGATGGATATGCACGGCATGCACGTTGGCCATATGACCAAAATGAACATGGCAGCGGTAAAGAAGCACATGTTCTATGTACAGGATGCACTCCCCATCAGGCTGAAGCAATTGCACTTCATAAACGTGGTACCGTTCATGAACTGGTTAATGTCACTCGTCCGACCACTTTTGCACAAAGAGGTGGAGGAGATGATCAACATGCATGTAGGTCTGGGCAAACTGCATGAGGACATTCCCATTGAGTGTCTGCCTAATGAGGTTGGCGGTACTGCTGGATCAGTGCAGGAGCTGCATGGTAAGATACTTTACATTCCACTACCACCTGTTCTATCTGAATGGATTTATTTTGCAGATTCGTTCAAGGAGAAACTGTATGCCAACAGCGAATGGTTTAAGGCGACGGAATCCCAAAACTTGGTAGATGAAACGAAACGGCCTCCAAAGCCGAAAAAATTCATGTTCGGGCTTTTTGGGTAATGTCGCGTTTTTTTTTTGAGCATTAACTAATATGTTGGGTATACTAGCCTCCCTCTTTTGGGGATTACTTTTGAGGGAGGTAACGAACTATCAGTACTTTTTTATGGCAATATGAACCTAATCATATAAGACAATTATTGTTAAACTGCAACGGTCGCCAGACTATTACATTTACAGTTTATATTGCATTAAGGTCTGAATCCTTTTTTAAAATATGAAAGGTTAGTATAAGAGGTACTATGTAGAAATTGACAGTGAAAGATTACATTTGTAATCTCGTTCCTAGAGAGAACCATATGTCAGTGAAAAAAATTGTGGGAAAACATTTTCGATGTAAAAATATGTAAAACAAAAGAAGAAAAATCAACCTATTTAGTTTTTTTTACCACTAACTTTCGACAAACCTCAACTCACACCGGAAATGATAAAATAAAAACGTCATATTCTTGATGGTTTTGTAAGACAAGGCTTTTGAGAATAATTAATGTCTTAACATAATGGTTTTTTTTTATTTTCAAATTATATTTTTACAGTTTGTAAAATTGTGTAAGATGATTAAAAGCATGAGACATGTACATATGATCAACAAATATTTTTAAACTACCAATAAAATATATGTACCTGATTTGTAACTTTCCAGTCATGCAATTATAACATTGTTTATTATAAGTTTGCTGCAAAAAAAAGCAAATAATAATAATATTGAGAATATTGAGCTAATTTTATAATTAAAAAATCAATGAGATCGAGAAAAAACTTTAATAAATAGTTAATAAAATATCATTAATATTCCCTAATGAGAAAATACATAAATAAATTTGCATTTTTACATGTTATTTGAAAGGGCTGCTTACCCTACCCGCAAATTTCCGTTAAATGCCTTCTAATCGCCTTGTAATCGCCGGCGAATTGAAGGCGATCAGCAGTGCATTTAGCAGTAATTAAATGCCTTTGAAATATGTCAATGAAAAATTTCGCTTTTAATTTGAAATTTGAAATTGCAACTGTCAAAAGAAAACCTTACAAGTGTCTTCAACACTGCACTGTTGTAGTGTTCCCAGATATGAGCGTGAGATTCGATAGCACGATTTACGTGTTATGTTCTCTTGCGTTAAGCTCTGAGCTATTTCACTTTATTAATGATGGTCTGCATTATTCGGTTGTTAAAGACCAACCCGTTGAAAGGTGTTAATATATCAAACTCATTTCGATAAATCTAATAAAATGAGAAATGAGATACATATTTCTCCCATCCTGATAATGAACGGTGAACAAAGTGTAATTATTATGTTTTTTTAAAAGGTATTATTTTAATTTCGCTTCACATAAATTTTGTTTAAAGTAATTATAGTAAGAAAAAATTAATTTAAAAAGAAATAAACGCAGAAAAAAGATCATAAAAATCTGGATTTGAACACACGCTTTCTCGGTTCGGAACCAAAAGCGTTGTCACTGCTCTATTTGGCAGTTACATTGGCACAGGTGCAAATTCAGTATATAAACAAGCTAAGATGGCGGCAAGCTATCTGTTCTCCTTGAATCAAAAAGTTGAAAGATTTCGAAGAGAACCCGTTACAGCCGTGAAAGTTTCGGTTGAAATCTTTATTCGCCTTCTAAGGCGACTAAGGCCTTAAATGCCTTCTGAATGCCTTCAAAGCCGTTTAATGCTGGTAGGGGTAATTATTATGTTTTTTAAAAAGGTATTATTTTCATTTTGCTTCACAAAAAGTTTGTTTATATTCATTATAGCAAGAAAATATTAATATAAAAAGAAATAAGCACAGAAAAAATATCATAAAAAACCAGGATTTGAACACACGCTTTCTCGGTTCGGAACCAAAAGCGTTGTTACTGCTCTATTTGGCAGTTACATTATTAAGGGTGCAAAACCAGTATATATACAAGCGAAGATGGCGGCAAGCTATCTGTTCTTGTTGAATCAAAATGTTGAAATATTTCGAAAAGAACCCGTTACAGCCTTGAAAGTTTCAGTTGAAATCTTAATTCGCCTTCTAAGGCGACTAAGGCCTTAAATGCCTTCTGAATGCCTTCAAAGCCGTTTAATGCTGGTAGGGTAAATATTATTTTTTAGCTTAGGATTAAACATTATTTGCCGCACTTTTGGGTCGAGTTTTTTAAATAAATTATTGTTGTTTTTGAGCAATACATATTTGAGAGTGTCAAGGTGCATTCGAAAAATTCGTATTGTTTTCATCTGTTTCACGTGTTTCGAATTTCCACCCGACGCGAAAGCCCATAGAGAAAAGTTGCAGTAACCACAATCGCTCATAGATGCTAAACAAATGAACTGAGAGAGTTATGTAAATCTAAGGTGAACGATTATGATCGTCATAGTTTTTGTAATTTTCTATGAGATTAACGCTTGACTGAGTTTGCTATAGCAGTAGTGCAGTACTCTGAAACTGATAAGGAATAAAAAAAGACGTCTTTCTTGTAATATGATTAGTAACGACATAATTTTGAAATAAACATCAAACCGTAATTTGCAATAAAAATCAAAATGAACCCCATGCGCTCCCACTGTGATTCCTTTGACAGTCGTGTCCCAATGTCAAAGTCCGCAGCAAACGTCAACATCTTCCCCGTTGTGTACATTTCTTGTTGCGAAAACACACACATTACGCATTTTCACCGCTAAAATATGCTTTCGAACGTAGCAAAATCGATTGGTCAGCGCAATCTGTTTGGCAAGTTGGTGAGTAATATTGGTGAAAGTTTTCGGAGGTTTGAGTGAAATTAATTTCCCAACGTGGAGTCGGTCAATTACCGTGGAACAGTTGTATATCTACCAACATACCAGCACCCACTCGCCAAAACCATTCTCCTCCACCTCCTTCGTGTAGAGTGATTGCATAATGAAACAGAAAAGGATATTGAACAGTGTACACGATAAGAAATATCAATGATATTCCGGTGTTTCGCCTGTGCACAGAACGACTAACGAATAAGCACAACGATCCAAAATTCGCATAGAAACGTGTAAGAAATAAAAATCCGTGATTCAGCATGGGGTTAACGAAGTGGGTGAATACACTCTTCCGGTCAAGCAAAGCGGCTGCAGCTGCTACTGAAGCAATCAAACCGAAAAACAACTCGCCCAGTGCGATTGGAAATGAAAACAAAGTGGTTAGAGCTATTTAACTGTTAATGCGTGTTAATGCTACCGAATGAATTCATTCAGTACATAGAAGTGCATATCTTTCCTATAATCCTGTGTTCTTTGTCTCTCTCTCTCTCTGCAGAAAACACTTTCAAGCCAGCAGCAGAATGGATTTGCTTCGGAAGCTACGTTCGAGACGCGGGTAAGTAGTACTACACAGCGTAATGCTTAATCATTCACTTGTTTGTGATAGTTTCAATAATGCAATGACCTACCATGCGAATGTTCCGTGTTATTACTCTGAACAACTTAACCTATGAAGGTCGTCTGTTATCAGCTGACAGATGACTGCATCTGTATTGCGTTTTTTTATTTATTCACTAATCAGATGTATTGTGATTAGATCAGTTGATCAAAATTTTTGAAAAATTGGAATTTCAATTGTATTTTCAATTTATTGTTTAAAATAATTAAGTGCATGATACTATTAGCCTAACGAAAGGTTGCCATATAAATAACAGATTTGTACTGTCAATTGTTTTTAACACTTTTCCGTTATTCTCGTCTATGTGTATATTCGTTTTCCCTGTATGTTTGCTACTTGCTCGCAAAACGAATCAGGCCTTTAAGCTGCATAACCTTGAAGAAGGACCTTCGACCAAGGTGACTCTCACCAAAGAGGATGCTCTGAAATACTACGGCCAGATGTACACGATAAGACGCATGGAAACGGCTGCCGGTAACCTGTACAAGGAAAAGGTGATCAGAGGCTTTTGTCATCTGTACTCTGGCCAGGAGGCGTGTGCCGTTGGAATGCGTGCGGCTATGCGTCCCGAGGATTCGTGTATCACCGCGTACCGGTGCCACGGATGGACGTATCTGATGGGTGTGTCTCCCGTGGGCGTACTGGCTGAGCTAACGGGCCGTAGCAGCGGCTGCGCTCGAGGTAAGGGTGGCAGCATGCACATGTACGGTAAGAACTTCTACGGCGGAAATGGCATCGTCGGAGCTCAAGTACCACTAGGTGTCGGTATCGGCTTCGCTGCTAAATACAACGGAACCAAGGGAGCCTGCATTGCGCTGTATGGCGATGGAGCTGCCAACCAGGGTCAGCTGTTTGAGGTGTACAACATGGCAAAGCTGTGGAATGCGCCTTGCATATTCGTCTGCGAGAATAATGGTTACGGAATGGGTACCAGCGCTGAGCGCGCGTCTGCCAACACCAACTACTATACGCGTGGAGACTTTGTGCCCGGTATCTGGGTCGACGGTATGGACGTGTTGGCAGTTCGCGAAGCCACCCGCTTTGCGTTGGAACACACCTCATCCGGCAAGGGACCAATTCTGATGGAAACGGCCACTTACCGTTACTCTGGACATTCCATGTCCGACCCCGGCACTAGCTATCGTTCGCGTGACGAAATCGCCGAAGTAAGACAAACTCGAGATCCGATCACATCGCTACGCGAAAAGATTTTAACGACCGAGCTGGCCACGGTGGAAGAGCTGAAGGAGATTGAAGGCAAGATTCGTGCTGAGGTAGACTCGGCGACAAAGGTGGCCAAGACCGACAGAGAAATCTCCGTCGATGAGCTTACCGCAGATATTTATGCTAATCCAGAAAACCTCACATCCGTACGCAACACAGTGCCCCATGCCGAACTGCAGCACAAGCGGCTTGGACAGGCGGTCAACATGTAAACATCTAAATGACATGGCATGGTTTGCTACGTTAATATGTGTTTCACCACTATCGAAATTTCCGGGCAAGGAAAGAACGAAGCAGTAGATGCAATCTCACGAATAATTTCGATTACGGTAAAATCTGTTCTAAACGTCATATTTTTGTTCGGAATCAGTGATGCCCTGGTCTTAATGATACGGGTATATGCATAGCGATCCAAACAATAATGTTTCTGTTTTTTACATAATGTGAACGAGACAACAACTACAAACGAAAAACGTATTTAATTTTTTGTTCATTACAAACGGGTTGCAAGGCATTTAAGACAAACCATAAAATACATTTGACACTCATATAGTAAATGCGAAGAAAACGTGTTGATTCGATTTAAACGTAACGATACAATATCACAAATCCTGAAATGTATATCAATAAGTATTTTATCCTTAACTATTTGCAAAATGTTTTAACAATAACTTACTTTCTCATTCGTTCTCCCTCCTCGCTATAGAATTTATTTCGAAGCATGAAGCCCCGCCGTACGATTTGATAATCTGCACACCGAATCTGCAACCATCTTTGTAGACGTATACATTATGCACGTTGCTGTAGACTAGCACTTGGCTGTTGACTGTTCCATAGCTTGCCATAAGTGCTGGCACGCTGCATATTAAAGAACCAGGAAACAGGCAGCTAGAAGATATATTTATACTCTGAAGCTTACCAAACATGCACGTATAGAAAGCCGTGTAATTTACGTTGATAATCTGAAGAAAGTTTTAACAGTGGCCAGTATGGCGACACTGTGATGGGAAATCCGGAACCAATGGTCCACTCCGACTCTGGCACTGAAAAATTGAATCTAACTTCAGATCAAACACATGGACCTCCGCAATTTTGAAAGAGTATGGGAGAGTCAGGATCAGTCTAAATAATTTTCAATAATTCCAAACAGGTGTGAATGAAAGTGAAACATACACTGTAAAAATACATGTTTTTTAAGGCATATTCATTTTTGATTTTAGTGTTTTAAAAACCAAGTTCTTAAATTGTTTAGTTTTATTGTTTTTTTTTTTTGTAAATTTTATCTAATATCGTTTCATGTTTCGTTTATTAGATTCATCCAACTACACATATCTCCAGGCATTGTACCATGACGTAACATTTATGGTTTGCTGAACATGGTTACTTGGATCATTTCAAGGCAAAAATCGCCCTAGCAACGAATAGAAACAGGGGATAGCGCAATCTAGAGCGAGAGGTGCATTTGAGACAGTTGGTGCGAATAATGCTCGCCAAAGACACGGAAACGGAACCTTTTGATTCACAATGGCACCTCCTTTATTTGAAGAAAAACTTGCGATGAACGGCTGAGCAAGCGTTGAGAATTAGTTAGCATTTGTTTATGTTTTCTACCGCTACCTAAACCACGGTTCACTTAAGCCTAGGCCACAAGCGAGAAAGAGAAAACACAAGACAAGGAATGAGAGCGAACGAAGCTTGACAGCTGATTGCCACCTTGCGCACTAACACTTGCAAACATTCAAATTCCGTTAGTACAAGGGGTAGGAAGAAGGGCCGAACAGCTCGACAAGCTCCTCGACAAATATGCCATAGGGAAGGACTAAAAAAAGAGCGAGAGGCAACTATTTTGTTCTGTCGCTATGTTCTGCAGACTAGTGATGGGACATTTTCAAGAATATCGTAACGGAACGGAACGAGGTA